>NC_084736.1:12592407-12674907 GCF_033978785.1 Entelurus aequoreus | reverse complement strand
CTGGTTTCCAGGGACAGAATAAATAACCGAGTCCAAGCAAAAGCATTCCCTCGCTCGCCCACACCAGCCTTTAGCCTCTCTCTCTCTATCTCTCCCTAGTTTCCCCAATATTCTAAATACAACAAATATAACATAAATATTCAAATGTTCCAAATAATCTCTCCTATAGTCGTTAGGTGGGTGTGGTCTACAAAATAAACCAATAATATTAACCCCCAGGTCAAAAAACATGAACATCTGTGGCTGTAGGCGACCTCTTGATTAGGAAAGAGTACAAAATGTGGTACTTTTATAAGGCACCGACCTAATTCCTTCACTACTACCGGGTATTGAGTCGCGAAAAAAAATCCAGATTTTTTGACAATTAGAAAAAAATCCAGATTTTTTGACAATTAGAAAAAAATCCAGATTTTTTGACAATTAGAAAAAAAATCCAGATTTTTTGACAATTAGAAAAAAATCCAGATTTTTTGACAATTAGAAAAAAAATCCAGATTTTTGGACATTTAGAAAAAAATCCAGATTTTTGGACACTTTGGAAAAAAATCCAGATATTTGGACATTTAGAAAAAAATCCAGACTTTTTGACAGTTAGAAAAAAATCCAGATTTTTTGATAATCCAAAAAAAAATCCAGATTTTTTGACACTTGGAAAAAAATCCAGAATTTTTGACACTTAGAAAAAAATCCCAATTTTTTGACACTTGGAAAAAAATCCAGGATTTTTTACACTTGGAAAAAATCCCGATTTTTTGACACTTGGAAAAAAATCCTGATTTTTTTGACACAGAAAAAAATCCTGATTTTTTTGACACTTTGAAAAAAATTACAGATTTTTTGACACTTTGAAAAAAATCCAGATTTTTTGACACATTGAAAAAAAATCCAGATTTTTTTACATTTAGAAAAAAATCCTGATTTTTTGACACCTAGAAAAAAATCCCGATTTTTGGACACTTAGAAAAAAATCCCGATTTTTGGACACTTAGAAAAAAATCCTGATTTTTTTTGGACACTTGGAAAAAAATCCATATTTTTTGACACTTAGAAAAAAAATCCAAATTTTTTTGACATTTAGAAAAAGATCCATATCTTTGGAAATTTAGAAAAAAATCCAGATTTTTTGACATTTGCAAAAAAATCCAGACTTTTTGACACTTAGAAAAAAATCCAGATCTTTTGACACTTAGAAAAAAATCGTAAAATCTAATGATGTCATATTTCCATACATTTGGCTTCCTGTCCGGTTACAGACTAAACACTTGGTGTGGAAACAAGCCCTCGAGCGGTACTCGGGGGCAATTACAAACAAAAAAATTCCCAAAAAATAAATGAACCAAAAAGAAGTCTTTTTCTCACAATGTGTCGACTTTTGTCTTATAAAATTGGGAACAATTTCTCATATTCTTTCTGTTTCTGTAATATTGCAATATTTTCTCGTAGAGTTATTACTTTTTTTAATGAAAAATTATTACTTTTTAACGCAAAATAATGATATTTGTCGTATAAAATTCTGACTTTTATCACAATACTGCCAATTTTTTGGTCGTTTTTGTAAAATGGTGACATTTTTTGAGTGAAATGATGACTTTTGTCATAATTTTGCCAAGTAAAATACAGATTATTATTATGATATTGCCCAAATTTGTAAGTTTTCTTAAAAATGTTTGACTTTTGTCGAGTAAAATGACGACTGTTTTCATAAAATTGCCAACATTTTAAGCTTTCCTTGTAAAATTGCGACTGTTATTGAGCAAAATTCCAACTTTTATCACAATATTGCACAAATTGTCAGTTTTTCTTGTAAAATTTTGACTTGCATTGAGTAAAATGACGACTTTTATTATAACGCTGCCAAAATTCTAAGTTTTTCTTGTGAAATTGTGACCTTTTTTGTGTGAAATTCCAACTCTTTTTTTCACAACAAGCTTTTTTATATTTGCATAGTATGTATATATTATTAACATATGGTCAACATATGAAATAACAAGTGTGTGTAAGAAATTCAAACGCGCTCCCGCTGGCCAAAATTAATACAATAAATATGTATATAGAGACATACTGTAATAACTTGAAGTAAATAATTAAGATTAAAAACCAATTACAAACAAAAAATTCCCCAAAAAATAAATTAACCAAAATCAGTCTTTTTCTCACAATGTGTCAACTTTTTTTCTTATAAAATTGGGAACAATTTTCTCATATTCTTTTTTGTTTCTGTAATATTGCAATATTTTCTCGTAAAATGATTACTTTTTTATGTCAAATTTTAACTTTTTTGTGAAAAATTATTACTTTTAAATGCAAAATGGTGATATTTGTCATATGAAATTCGGACTTTTATCACAATATTGCCAATTTTTTGGTCATTTTTATAAAATAGTGACATTTTTTGAGTAAAATGATTACATTTTTGGGTAGAATTTGAATTTGCCAAGTAAAATACAGATGGTTATTAACATATTGCCTACATTTTTTAGTTTTCTTATAAAATTGTGACTTTTGTTGAGTAAAATTACGACTCTTTTCATAAAATTGCCAACATTTTAAGCTTGTCTTGTAAAATTGCGACTGTTATTGAGTAAAATTCCAACTTTTATCATAATATTGCACAACTGTTCAGTTTTTCTTGTAAAATTTTGACTTGCGTTGACTAAAATGACGACTTTTATTATAACGCTGCCAAAATTCTAAGTTTTTCTTGTGAAATTGTGACCTTTTTTGTGTGAAATTCCAACTCTTTTTTTCACAACAAGCTTTTTTATATTTGCATAGTATGTATATATTATTAACATATGGTCAACATATGAAATAACAAGTGTGTGTAAGAAATTCAAACGCGCTCCCTCTGGCCAAAATTAATACAATAAATATGTATATAGAGACATACTGTAATAACTTGAAGTAAATAATTAAGATTAAAAACCAATTACAAACAAAAAATTCCCCAAAAAATAAATTACCCAAAATCAGTCTTTTTCTCACAATGTGTCAACTTTTTTTCTTATAAAATTGGGAACAATTTTCTCATATTCTTTTTTGTTTCTGTAATATTGCAATATTTTCTCGTAAAATGATTACTTTTTTATGTCAAATTTTAACTTTTTTGTGAAAAATTATTACTTTTAAATGCAAAATGGTGATATTTGTCATATGAAATTCGGACTTTTATCACAATATTGCCAATTTTTTTGTCGTTTTTATAAAATAGTGACATTTTTTGAGTAAAATGATGACTTTTTTGGGTAGAATTTGAATTTGCCAAGTAAAATACAGATGGTTATTAACATATTGCCTACATTTTTTAGTTTTCTTATAAAATTGTGACTTTTGTTGAGTACAATTACGACTCTTTTCATAAAATTGCCAACATTTTAAGCTTGTCTTGTAAAATTGCGACTGTTATTGAGTAAAATTCCAACTTTTATCATAATATTGCACAACTGTTCAGTTTTTCTTGTAAAATTTTGACTTGCGTTGAGTAAAATTCCGACTTTTATTATAATACTGCCAAAATTCCAAGTTTTTCTTGTGAAATTGTGACCTTTTTTTTGGTGACATTCCAACTCATTTTTCACAACAAGCTTTTTTATATTTGCATAGTATGTATATATTATTAATGTTGTAAATACACTTCTTTATATATCTAGAAAGGGTGGTCCTAAAGAGGTAGGCATTTTTCGGAGGTCTCAAGAAGGTGTGTGTGTGTGTGTATGGTTTCATGTTTGCACCGAAAAGCTGAGGTGAAAGTAGCCTAAAGCGAGCAAGTAAACGCGAGCATCACATTCCAAAGGGATGAAGGGAAGATGATGAGATTGGCTATAGGATCACAGAGCACGACCATATATGGAGGACGGAGGGTTTTGATCCCCCCAGCAATAATTGAGAACATCAGCATGAAGGAATGTCCACATTACGATGAACCACTTCTGAGAAACACCCGATGTTTCAGACAATCGGGGGTGGAAGGTGAAACAGGTGTAAAAGCTGCACCTGTGCACGTGAGAGACAACGCAGAAGAAGACATGTGCAAATACAACACACAATAAACAAGATGAAGCAAAAGTCCATAGAAACACAAAGTGAAAGAATGTGCGGCCATAAAAAAAACAACAACACTAAAAACATGGCTGAAGCCACATGAAAGTATTCACCGACATAAATAGAACATCAAACATGTCTTTATTTTTTATTTTGTTGGCATTTGAGCCGATATTTGAGAATAGATTATAGAACTCAACTTGTTTTGTAGCGAGTAACTAAAGAAAACAGAATGGCGTTTTGATCAAGCTTATTGCGTGCAGAATGTGCCAGCATTGTTGGACTCGGACAAACTTTAATGATCCACGAGGGAAATTGTTCCACACAGGAGCTCGGTTACAAAGGATGGAAAGGATGAGGATGGAAAGGATCATGCACACAAGGGCTAAAAAACAGGGCAAAAACAAAAGTGGACTAAAAATGAACCATAGTAGCAATATAAAATATAACATATATGTAATATTTACATATTATATATGCATTATTTTATGTATCCTGATATATTATATTATATATTTGCTGAAAGCTGAAGGAGATATCATATTGTCCAAAAACTGAAGGCGGTTTTAGTCCCAAAACTGATAAAGCTAAGATTTGTGTCCAGAAACGGAAGAATAATATAACATGTTTGACCCAATGAAGAATGAGATACCATTGTTGGCTGGAAGTTGGAGGAGATATGATTTTTGTCCAAAAACTGAAGCATGAGATATCATTTTCAACCCAAAACTGAAGGAAATATCATTATTGGCTGAAAGATGAAGGATATATTGTTTATATCCAAAAACTCTATAAGGAGATACCATTTTTGTCCAAGAACTGAAGAATGAGATACTTTTAGATACCATTTTTTTTGGCTGAAAACTGAAGGAGATATCTTTTTTTTCAAAAACAATTCTGTTTTTTGTGTTGAAATACAAAATCCCTGAAAAATAAAAAATAAAAAAAATAATAAAAATATATATATATTATATTTAGTTTTTATATTTTTGTATAATATATACAATATATAACGACATTGTCGATGAGACAATGTATTAAATGTGAATAGTAACAATATAAAATATAACATATATGTAATATTCCCATACTATATATACAGTATATAATATCCTGATATATTATATTATTTTATTTTATTATATATTTATTTTATTTTATATATATTTTTTTTTTTCTTATTTTTTATTTTCAAAATATTTAAAAAAAAATACAAAAAATAAAAAAATTTAAAAAAAAATATATATATATTTTTACATAATATATACAATATATAACAATGACGTTGTCCATGAGACGATGTATTAAATGTGAATAGTAGCAATATAAAAGACATACTATATGATATATTATATTAATATATTATATTATATCTTAATTTTTATTTTTCCTATATATATATATATATATTTATTTTTTTATTTTTTTATTTATTTATTTTTTTTTTTTTTTATTTGTATTATTTTTTTAAATATATTTTTATATAATATATACAATATAACAATGACGTTGTCGATGAGACGATGTATTAAATGTGTGCTATTGAATGTTACATACAGGACGGTTACAATAAACAATAGCAAAAACTGCACCTGGCTTCCATTTGCATCATCTGCTCGGTTGGAAACAAGAACAAAAACGGTCAAAAACAAGTATTTTGTTATAGTAAGAACAATACAAGTATTGATTTAATTACTCACAGAGGGTTATGTAATAGTTGCCCTTGGTTTGTCTCTTGGTAAGTCAGTTAGCAAAACAACTGCAAAAGTAAAGGGCCCTTTTTTTCTTTTTTTTTTCCTTTTTTTTTCTTTCTTTTTTTCTTTTTTTAAAAATTAATTTTATTAATATTAATTTCAGGCACTTTTTGATGGAACTTTCAGGAAATGTCAGAAATGGACACAAGGAAGCAACATTTAGTTTATGGTCGATCGATCGATCAACCAATCAAAATGTACAAACCCCAATTGATGCCTGCAACGTGTTTCAAAAAAGCTGGCACGAGTGGCAAAAAAGACAGAGAAAGTTGAGGAATGCTCATCAAACACTTATTTGGAACATCCCACAGGTGAACGGGCTAATTGGGAACAGGTGGGTGCCATGATTTGGGTATAAAAGCAGCTTCCACATCATTCACAAACATTTAGTTTTTGTTTTCTGATAGTGAGCAAATTGTCCAACAGTTTAAGAACAACATTTCTCAATGAGCTATTGCAAGGAATTTAAGGATTTCACCATCATCAAAAGGTTCAGAGAATCTGAAGAAATCACTGCAAGGCCGAAAACCAACATTGAATGCCCGTGACCTTGGATCCCTCAGGCGGTACCGCATCAAAAAGCGACATCAGTGTGTAAAGGATATCACCACATGGGCTCAGGAACACTTCAGAAAACCACTGTCAGTAACTCCAGTTGGTCGCTACATCTGTAAGTGCAAGTTAAAACTCTACCATGCAAAGCGAAAGCCATTTATCAACAACACCCAGAAACGCCGCCGGCTTCGCTGGGCCCGAGCTCATCTAAGATGGACCGATGCAACGTGGAAAATGTGTTTTGTCTCAATTCAAACTTGGACCACAGCGCCAGTTGCTATGTAGAGTAGCGCTTTCCACCATTTTCAGCAGACTGCATTGCAAGATGATTAACCCCCAATACCTTTTAAACCTTAATAGTATCCAATATTGCAACAATTATTACAGTATATTATCATACTTTCCAAACATGTTTTTATCTAAATAAAAATACTTCACTTTACAGCAAACTACTCATCAAATTAATAAAAATGACAATCAATTTTACGTTGTTCTTTACAGCCTAAATTGAAAACAACTACTACTGTTTTTTGCGTTAAAATTCGGTTGACTGAGCTGCCAGTTTTTTGACCGTCAAATCTGCGGTTGTTGTTTTTAACGGTCTATTACTGTAAATGGAAAAAAAACGATACATTTGTTTTTACGGTACAAAAACTGGCAGCTAAGTTACAATTAACAATATAATGTTGTAAAAAAAACGATGTAAATTTAACAGTAAAATTCTGGCAATTAATCCAGCTTTTTTCCGTAAAACCCCCACCAAAAAACAGTGGAATTGTTTTTCCATTTACCGTGAAATGTTGGAAAGAAAAGCAAAAAAACACTATATTTTAGAGTAAAATGTTGTAAATTTTAAAATTTTACTGTAAAATCGACAGTCTACTTAAAACAATTTATATAATTAATAATGAAATCCAGAGGCAAATTCATCCATTATTCGCTGTTACAAGCGGCCCTCTGATGGAAGCCATAACTGCCATGTGGCCCTCAATGACAAAAAAGTTTGACATCCCTGACATAGAGTATATTTTTTTTAAATGTTGGTAGATATTGTGATATTTTTTTTAAATTTTCATTTCATAAAAATAATGAACTTCACTTTCTTCTCAGATTTGTAATAATTTCATGTCAAGTCATCATTAAATGGCCCTGATACGTCAAAAGGTATGAATAAATAATGTTATTTTTGATTACCTCTATAACTGATAACAGGCGTTTAGCCGGGATATGCTCATTTCAAAAATGCGATTTACAGCCCCGAAATCTTGTTATTGTTTTCATCGCGATGCCCCGCCCTCCACCGTTTGACCAATTAGAAAGTCCGTGAGTGTGTCACAACCAGGTTGCCAGTTACGCACCGCCACCTTTGTCTAGCTACTGCCCCTGGTAAAGTTACTAAACATGTCACACCTTAGTAAATCTAAAAGGCTGTCATGATCCATTGTCCGGATCATGTTTTGTTTAGTTTTTGACTCCCTCAGTTCTTGTTTTGGTGCACCCTTGGGTTTGTGTTTTGTTTGCATTGGTGCAGATTGGTTTCACCTGCCTCTGATTAGTGTTCGGCACGCTCACCTGCTGCCGTGCACTAATCAGAGAGCTACTTATTCCTGTTTTCGCCACACAATGTCTGGCTTTCTTATTTGCTTCCATGCAACAGTTACTAATTTAATTCCTGAGCTAAGCTTCGCATTTTGTTTGCCTGTTTACTTTTTAAGCTTTTCTTGTTCGCTATTCCGTTAGCTTCCCGTGCTATCGGCACGCTGGTGCTCCTCTGTTTGTATCCCGCATGATTTATGGACAATGGGAGAACGATCCACGCATCACCATGCGACCCCGTCGTTACGATTCCCAACTTATTCATGACAGAGCCAGGAACAAAACGAGGATTTGTATCGGGGATGCCTTTGAAAGATGGAGACGATTGAAGGCGGGGAAGAATTTTTTATCTGACGACAAACTTGTTCATTTCCTCCTTGATAGGTAAGTCAGGCATTTACATTTTCTTATTACTTGTAATAAATGGAAATGGACATTTGGTATGTAAACCAGTGGTCCCCAACCCCCGGGCCTGATTGGTACCGGGCTGCACAAGAAATTAAAAAAAACAAAACAAAAAAATATATATATTTTTTATTAAATCAACATAAAAAAAACACAATATATACATTATATATCAATATAGATCAATACAGTCTGCAGGGATACAGTCCGTAAGCACACCTGATTGTTTTCTTAATGAAAAAAAAACAAAAAAAACTTTTTTTAAATGTTTTATTAAATCAACATAAAAAACACAATATATACATTATACATCAATTTAGATCAATACAGTCTGCAGGGATACAGTCCGTAAGCACACCTGATTGTTTTCTTTATGAAAAAAAAAAAAAAAAACTTTTTTTTAATTTTTTTATTAAATCAACATAAAAAACACAATATATACATTATATATCAATATAGATCAATACAGTCTGCAGGGATACAGTCCATAAGCACACCTGATTGTTTTCTTTATGTAAAAAAAATAAAAAATAAAAAAAATTATTTTTTATTAAATCAACATAAAAAACATAATATATACATTATATATCAATATAGATCAATACAGTCTGCAGGGATACAGTCCGTAAGCACACCTGATTGTTTTCTTTATGAAAAAAAAAACAAAAAAACAAAAAAAACTTTTTTTTATTTTTTATTAAATCAACATAAAAAACACAATATATACCAATATAGATCAATACAGTCTGCAGGGATACAGTCCGTAAGCACACCTGATTGTTTTCTTTATGAAAAAAAAAAAAAAAGGTTTATTAAATCAACATAAAAAACATAATATATACATTATATATCAATATAGATCAATACAGTCTGCAGGGATACAGTCCGTAAGCACACCTGATTGTTTTCTTTATGAAAAAAAAATATATATATATATATATATTTTTTTTTTATTAAATCAACATAAAAAACATAATATATACATTATATATCAATATAGATCAATACAGTCTGCAGGGATACAGTCCGTAAGCACACCTGATTGTTTTCTTTATGAAAAAAAAAAAAAAGGTTTATTAAATCAACATAAAAAACATAATATATACATTATATATCAATATAGATCAATACAGTCTGCAGGGATACAGTCCGTAAGCACAGCTGATTGTTTTCTTTATGAAAAAATTTTAAAAAAAATTAAAAAATATATATTTTTTATTAAATCAACATAAAAAACATAATATATACATTATATATCAATATAGATCAATACAGTCTGCAGGGATACAGTCCGTAAGCACACCTGATTGTTTTCTTTATGAAAAAAAACAAAAAAAAACTTGTTTTAATTTTTTATTAAATCAACATAAAAAACACAATATATACCAATATAGCTCAATACAGTCTGCAGGGATACAGTCCGTAAGCACACCTGATTGTTTTCTTTATGAAAAAAAAAAAAAAAAAAAAATACCCCCCCCGCTCCCGGTCCGTGGGACAAATTTTCAAGCGTTGACCGGCCGGCAGCTACAAATAGGTTGGGGACCACTGATGTAAACTTTATTGTCCAATACAGTCTATGATCTTGTCTAACAAAGCTGGTATGTTCATGCAACGAATGCTTAGTGTGATGTTGCTACGCTCCTAGTGTAATTCTTAGCATGCTCGCCCGGTCAATGACACATCGACATGCAGGCTAATGGGAAAAATATAGGTTTGAAGTTCCTTGGAGTAGCCCAGTCCATCGAGCTGGATTCGGCTGCTAAGTATGGACTACTTATTTTCACTATTACAACCATTGCTTGCGTTGGTTGTAATTGGTTTTAGTCTTTGTTTTCTGATAGTACTGACTATAACCATATGCATACTTGCCAACCCTCCCGTTTTTAGCGGGAGAATCCCGGTATTCAGCGCCTCTCCCGACAACCTCCCGGCAGAGATTTTCTCCCGACAAACTCCCGGTATTCAACCGGAGCTGGAGGCCACGCCCCCTCCAGCTCAATGCGGACCTGAGTGGGGACAGCCTGTTCTCACGTCCGCTTTCCCACAATATAAACAGCTTGCCTGCCCAATGACGTCATAACATCTAGGGCTTTTAGAGAGTAGAGTGCACAACTGCGCACACAACAAGGAGACGAAGCAGAAGAACGAGGAAATTACAGACATGGCGACGCCGTCGACGAGCAAGATGAAGAAATACGCTTGCAAGTTCCAAAACGAATGGAAACAAGAATTTCAGTTCATCCAGGACAGTTCGAAGGGGAAGGTGTATGTTGCCTGTAAATATGTAGAACAGACTTCTCCATTGAACACGGTGGCCGAAATGATATACTCATCATGAACGGAGAAGTTAAACAAAACAATACTGCCATCTAATGGATAGCCACCGGAACACTAAAATTCAAGTATTTCTTTTATGTAAATAAAATAAATATATATATATATATATATATATATATATATATATATATATATATATATATATATATATATATATATATATATATATATATATATATATATATATATATATATATATATATATACACTACCGTTCAAAAGTTTGGGGTCACATTAAAATGTCCTTATTTTTCAATGAAGATAACTTTAAACTAGTCTTAACTTTAAAGAAGTACACTTTATACATCGCTAATGTGGTAAATGACTATTCTAGCTGAAAATGTCTGGTTTTTGGTGCAATATCTACATAGGTGTATAGAGGCCCATTTCCAGCAACTATCACTCCAGTGTTCTAATGGTACAATGTGTTTGCTCATTGGCTCAGAAGGCTAATTGATGATTAGAAAACCCTTGTGCAATCATGTTCACACATCTGAAAACAGTTTAGCTCGTTACAGAAGCTACAAAACTGACCTTCCTTTGAGCAGATTGAGTTTCTGGAGCATCACATTTGTGAGGTCAATTAAACTCTCAAAATGTCCAGAAAAAGATAACTTTCATCTGAAACTCGACAGTCTATTCTTGTTCTTAGAAATGAAGGCTATTCCACAAAATTGTTTGGGTGACCCCAAACTTTTGAACGGTAGTGTATATATATAAATATAGCTAGAATTCACTGAAAGTTAAGTATTTCATATATATATATATATATATATATATATATATATATATATATATATATATATATATATATATATATATATATATATGAAATACTCGAGTTGGCCACCCCCCTACCCCCTTACCTCCCGATATTGGAGGTCTCAAGGTTGGCAAGTATGACCATATGATTGCCATTTGTTGTGATATTGTACGCAGGCATGACGTACTTCTTCCTGAAAATAGCCTAATTTCTGTGTAAAATGTGTTTTTGAGTTTTGTTATTGACAAAACGTTTGTCTATTCGGCTATTGTGGTCCCAGCACCTCAACCCCTAGTTAAGTTTGAAGTTCCTTGGAGTAGTCCAGTCCATCGAGCTGGATTCGGCTGCGAATCTGGCAACCTCGGTCATGGAGAGGAGGAGGGGACTACAGAATTTGGACCGTGATTGCAGTACCATTTCTGGCCAGATTTTTACATATGGCTCCTTTTAATGTTGTTGCCAATTACTATTATGAGCTTCCTTTGCCAGGTGGCGGGGCTCTCCCTTATAGATAGGGTGAGAAGCTCTGTCATCCGGGGGGGAGCTCAGACTAAAGACGCTGCTCCTGGTGGTTCGGGCATTTCAAGATTCAAGATGCTTTATTATTGTCCATTCTTTAACATGTACAAGACACATAAGAACTGAAATTTCATTTTCGGCACAGTCCCACTAAGAGCAGACATACGTTACAGGGGGACAAGACGGGACCGCCAACGGATCAGCCACGTACAGCGCTCTTTAAAAAAGGTGGGAAAAAGGTGATATTGGGAAAGGGGCGAAAAGTAAAAAATATCAGTCTAAGGCTGGACGCTTGGGAGGGGGTCCAGACTGAGTCCAAGGGAAAAAACCTCACATAGCATAGCACACATAAACATGTTACATATAATCACAACAACTCGCAACAGAGAGAGGGGGGGGTTGGGGCCCTGGAGGCCGGCCTGCTGCTATAAAGCGCTACTAGTCATCCATAACCCCAGGAATTAAGTAGTCAGGATGCCACCCGAACGCCTCTCCAGGGAGGTGTTTAGGGCACGTCCGACCGGTAAGAGGCCACGGGGAAGACCCAGGACACGTTGGGAAGACTATCTTTCCCGGCTGGCCTGGGAATGCCTCGGGATCCTCCGGGAGGAGCTGGGCGAAGTGGCTGGGGAGAGGGAAGTCTGGGCTTCCCTGCTTAGGCTGCTGCCCCCGCGACCCCACCTCGGATAAGTGGAAGAGGATGATGGATGGAAAATGTATTTTTCCAGGGAGTATTTTTGAGTTTTGGTGTGGGTTATTTCGAATAACGATACCAAATACTCTTGAGAATTTACATTAGTATTAGCTAAAATATACAGAATATAGTCCGGTGTGTTTTCTTTAATGTTGATAAGGATACATGCAGAGGTGTACTTTTAGCATTTTTTTTTTTAGACAAATGATACTGTTTCTAGTTGCGATGAAAATTGGGGAGGCGGGAAAATATTGTCTTCCTAGGGGTGGGGACGTATCAAAAAATAAATGAAAAGCACTTTTCGCGGAAGATTATCCTGAAGCCTTATTGGTATTTCATTATACTTTCTGAGAAGTACAAACCCCGTTTCCATATGAGTTGGGAAATGGTGTTCGATGTAAATATAAACGGAATACAATGATTTGCAAATCCTTTTCAACCCATATTCAGTTGAATATGCTATAAAGACAACATATTTGATGTTCAAACTCATAAACGTTATTTTTTTTTTGCAAATAATAATTAACTTAGAATTTCATGGCTGCAACACGTGCCAAAGTAGTTGGGAAAGGGCATGTTCACCACTGTGTTACATGGCCTTTCCTTTTAACAACACTCAGTAAACGTTTGGGAACTGAGGAGACACATTTTTGAAGCTTCTCAGGTGGAATTCTTTCCCATTCTTGCTTGATGTACAGCTTAAGTTGTTCAACAGTCCGGGGGTCTCCGTTGTGGTATTTTAGGCTTCATAATGCGCCAAACATTTTCAATGGGAGACAGGTCTGGACTACAGGCAGGCCAGTCTAGTACCCGCACTCTTTTACTATGAAGCCACGTTGATGTAACACGTGGCTTGGCATTGTCTTGCTGAAATAAGCAGGGGCGTCCATGGTAACGTTGCTTGGATTGCTCCAAAACCTGTATTTACCTTTCATCATTAATGGCGCCTTCACAGATGTGTAAGTTACCCATACCTTGGGCACTAATACACCCCCATACCTGGCTTTTCAACTTTGCGCCTCGAACAATCCGGATGGTTCTTTTCCTCTTTGGTCCGGAGGACACGACGTCCACAGTTTCCAAAAACAATTTGAAATGTGGACTCGTCAGACCACAGAACACTTTTCCACTTTGTATCAGTCCATCTTAGATGAGCTCAGGCCCAGCGAAGCCGACGGCGTTTCTGGGTGTTGTTGATAAACAGTTTTCGCCTTGCATAGGAGAGTTTTAACTTGCACTTACAGATGTAGCGACCAACTGTAGTTACTGACAGTGGGTTTCTGAAGTGTTCCTGAGCCCATGTGGTGATATCCTTTACACACTCATGTCGCTTGTTGATGCAGTACAGCCTGAGGGATCGAAGGTCACGGGCTTAGCTGCTTACGTGCAGTGATTTCTCCAGATTCTCTGAACCCTTTGATGATATTACGGAGCGTAGATGGTGAAATCCCTAAATTCCTTGCAATAGCTGGTTGAGAAAGGTTTTTCTTAAACTGTTCAACAATTTGCTCAGGCATTTGTTGACGAAGTGGTGACCCTCGCCCCATCCTTGTTTGTGAATGACTGAGCATTTCATGGAATCTACTTTTATACCCAATCATGGCACCCACCTGTTCCCAATTAGCCTGTTCACCTGTGGGATGTTCCAAATAAGTGTTTGATGAGCATTCCTCAACTTTATCAGTATTTATTGCCACCTTTCCCAACTTCTTTGTCACGTGTTGCTGGCATCAAATTCTAAAGTTAATGATTATTTGCAACAAAAAAAAGTTTATCAGTTTGAACATCAAATATGTTGTCTTTGTAGTGCATTCAATTGAATATGGGTTTAAAAGGATTTGCAAATCATTGTATTCCGTTTATATTTACATCTAACACAATTTCCCAACTCATATGGAAACGGGGTTTGTGTTTTCGGATTCAAAACAGAATGTTAGATGAAAGCCGACATTCCTAACAGACGTTTTGACTGAAAGTGCACTTTAAAGTTTGCTGGAGATAAAGCAGCCCAATGATCATGTTTGCGGAGCGTAAATTTGTGGGGGCCGCTTTTGCAATCTGGCCTGGGATGACACTCTGGGACATTTCTAAGAAAGTTCTAAGAAAAGAAGAGGACTCGTGTAAATAGTCATAATAAACAGCTTTATTATGACTGGAAGCTAATAGGAAAGAGTCCCCCCCACTCAGACCCCCCACAGGACCTGATGTTCCTCATCATGGACTTGTACTGCCTTGGCCTCACAAGGAGTCAGCAGGAAGACAAATTGGTGTTTATGAGACCTTTTTACGTTCAACCCTCACCTCACAAACGCTGCTCATTTTTAGAAACTGCAGTGGGCCAAATAAAAACAACAAGAAACTGCATGAAAGTGTTTTTGCCAGAAGCGACAAAGTGGATCCTTCTGTTTGGAACCTGAACAGCAAATAATTGGCTCAAAGAGGCTGCAGTGATGCGTAAAAAGAAATACAAATCTACATCCAGTGCCAATTTCAGTATATATACTGTTTTTTATCAACATCATTTTTTAATGGAACAGGCTGACAACCTGAGCGACTTACTACACGTCCACAGGGAGGTGAAAGGCTGAACAACAGCGACACCGAAAGGCGTTTTAAAGTATTGCAAGGCCAGGACTCTTTAGAGCAGGGGTGTCAAACTCAAATAGAGTGGGACAAAATTTAAAACTGAACAAAGCCGCAGGCCAAGGTTGAACAAATTAACCTTTTAATAGGGACCCAAACAAGTTTTGCATTGAATATTGAACAAGCAAGGCTTATATAACTTTATAGTGACATGCAAAATCGAGTTTCAAATAATAATTAAAAAATATCAATGGCATATCAAGTAAAATGTGAATAAAAATTGAATGCCTCTTTTCTATTTGCAGCCTTCTGAGGTAAATATCAAAATAAACTTTTTCCACAGGCTAATAATAAATTTGAAAATAAAATAACAATAATGAATGAATCAAACATTCAAGCCCTGAAGTAGCAAGAGAAAGTGCATGAATAAAACATTAATTATTGCTCAGTTTGCTACACTAAATTTGCTTTAACACTGAATATGGAACAAGCAACGCTTATATAACTTAATAGTGCAAAATCAACTTTCAAAAAACAAATGAAAAAACATCAATGGTATATTAAATACAATTTCAATAAAAAATGGAATGCCTCTTTTCTATTTGCAGTCTTCTGAGGTAAATATCAACATTAACTTTTTCTACAGGCTAATACATTTGAAATAAAATAATGAATAAATCAACCATTCAGGCCTTTTTACTGCTCATTTTGCAACACACTCATCTAATCTGATGTGCCCAAGCCAGATACCTGCCATCTTTTCTGGGATGCTAGTTCATTAAGTGGGCGGGGTTTGGTGGTAGCGGGGGGTGTATATTGTAGCGTCCCGGAAGAGTTAGTGCTGCAAGGGGTTCTGTGTATTTGTTCTGTTGTGTTTATGTTGTGTTACGGTGCGGATGTTCTCCCGAAATTTGTTTGTCATTCTTGTTTGGTGTGGGTTCACAGTGTGGCGTATATTTCTAACAGTGTTAAAGTTTTTCATGCGGCCACCCTCAGTGTGACCTGTATGGCTGTTGATCAAGTATGCCTTGCATTCACTTATGTGTGTGTGTGTAAAAGCCGCATATATCATGTGACAGGGACCCGCACGCTGACGTGACGACAGGTTGTAAAGCACGCTAAAGGCAGTGCCTTTAAGGCACGCCCCCAATATTGTTGTCCGGGTGGAAATCGGGAGAATGGTTACCCCGGGAGACTTTCGAGAGGGGCACTGAAAATCGGGAGGGTCGGCAAGTATGAATATTAGCGGTGAATGCGGTGTTACAGCTGTATAATACCGGCGGGCCAACTCTAATGTTAATTTGATATTGCCTCAAGGGCCAAATTTGGCCCGCGGGCCAGAGTTTGACACACATGCTATAGATAGATAGTACTTTATTAATTTCGTCAGGAGAGTTCCCTCAGGAAAATTAAAATTCCAGCAGCAGTGTACAGAATGGAGATATAATTTAAAAAGTAAATAATGGGGGTATAAATGGAAATAAAATGGAAAATATTACAATAAGAATAAAAAATAAAAAGCAACAATAAGAATAAAAAAAATTATAAAAAGTTTTTATTACTGCATCAATAACATTTTAAGTAATAAAGCTCAGTTTTATTTACTTAACACGTATATTAATAATTCAACAACATAAGTAAATATTTATATGGCAATATATAAGAATATCTCACCAGGGCTTATTTATAACAATACAGTGGTACTTTTTATTTATTTTATTTTATTTTTTAAATTACATTGAATATCATCCATTTCTTTCCTCAACACTGTCCTTCACACCACCATGCTTGGAGAAACAAAGTGAATCTCATCGCTAGCTATAAGCTAATGCTAGCGTGTAAAACAATTTTTTTTTTTTGGTTGGATTTTATAGGGTTGACTGCGCCAACTAGTGGTGTGGAGGCTCCTCACCCAAATTTCGCTTGTAACCCCAAGCAGTTATCCTCAGACTGTGGTACGCAGGCTCCATCTAGTGGTACGCCAAAGAATCACTTGATTAAAGCAGTGTTTTATGTTCCTATTTTCCAACACAGTGTTACTGTTCAAACTGTTTGTCAGAATAATTGTATCGAAGTTATCACAAAACTTTTGTTGTCATGAGTTCCCGGCGAGCAGCCAGAAGCTGTCTTTGATCTTACCAATCAAAAGGCTTGTAAAACTCCACTGTGTACGATGGGAAGCGACATGAAGGTGTCGGTTTCTGTGATCTATCGTGATCCACAGGAAGATCTTGTCTTGACCCGAGATCTACAAAGTGGAGAGGAAGCAGGACCTGACGCAGCTCCTGGCACCTTTTTCTTTGAACTGTTTTGTGACCAAGGGCGACAGCTGTTTACGACCCCTCTCCCCTTAGAAACAGCTGTTGCTATGTAATCAGGGAAAGCCCAAATAAGAGAGGAGGCGTAGAATTCTCTTGTCAGAGCGTGGTGGAAGACTGTACAAAGAGTACAGCCCAGACGTTTCTCCTCAATGAGCTAAATTGTTTAATTCCTTGCTTCTTGTCTTGTTTAATAGATGTCATCGGTGTTTGAACCTGACGCTGCTTGTGACGTTATAGAGTGGCCAATAATGTTAAATTAACTTGTTAAATAAAACATCTGCCTTGGTTTTTAATGACTACTTAGGCCTACTATGCTACTGTATTTTAATGTTGGTCATTATGGTGGCACTTGGAGAGCAAAGTGTTTTCTGAGGTGGTACAGTTAATCCGCCGAAACTACCCAAAGAAAGGTGTGCCAAGCGTGTGGCGTCGTATTCAAAAAGACTTGGAGGCTGTAATTGCTGCCAAAGGTGCATCAACAAAGTATTGAACAAAGGCTGTGAATAATTATGTACATGTGATTTTTTTTAATTCTTTTTTTTAAAGTTTTGACCAATTTTGCAAAATTAAAAAAAAATACTTTTTACATTGTCCTTATGTGTAGAATTTTGAGGACTTTTTTTTTTTTTCATTTTGGAATAAGGCTGTAACATAAAATGTAGGAAAAGTGAATACAATAAGTTACATAAAATACAGTTTGAGAACCCCTGACCTAAAGCAAGAGAGACAACTTGTTAGATTTAATTAACATTTTTTTTTAAAAAGCACTAATATTAAATCAAATTGAATGTTACTTTATATATTGTGCGTCCAGAACATAGTCGTTTTTATTCCATTAAATTTTCCATTTCAATTGCTTTCTAATCAATTTAAATATGCCTGCAATTGTTTTATTTAATTTAAAAAAAAACATACAGCAGTTTTGTAATTATTTTTACACAAAATTAATTTTATTTATTAATGATAAAATATTAAAACCCTCAATTATTGCAGTTAATTTGTTACAGACATGGCCAAGATGAATTAATTTCCATCAAAGTAGGAATGCATCCATCCATCCATTTTTCTACCGCTTGTCCCTTCAATCATTGTAAATCAAATATTTTCATAAGTGAGCGCACGAACATACCTGTTTACGAAATTCTTAATATATATTTTTGAACATTATGAGAGCCCACTAGACATGAATAGAACACAGTTTAACTCCAACATAGTAATGCTGCAGCCAATCAGTGGCCACAATACTGAGCATCGTGCTGTGATTGGTTTGGTCTCATCTAGTGGCAAATACTACTGTAGTATTAATATTTTTAGTTAATTTAGCTATGTTTAAGCTTGAATTTTAGGACCCAAAAAAAGTGTAGAATATGCTTTTAAAAAATACAAAACAATTAGCAACGTGGCAAGGGACAACATCTTATTCATCTTTATCTTATTTTTATTGGATTTTTTTGTTGCATTTTTATAAAATAATTCAAAATTAAATAAGGAGGAAGATCCTTCTACAGCAAATATCAGTGTTTCCCACACATTCCTTTATTTGTGGCGGCCCGCCACGAAAGAATTAAGGCCGCCACAAATAGATTTTTTTTTGAATTTTTAAAATTTTTTTGTCCTGTCCAGCTTCTCAGGCAAATCATATAGTTGATGTAGATGCCCATATAGGCTGTTCAGATTTACTTTACAAAAGAGAAATGTAAGATCAAGATTTTTGGAACTCTTTGTTCAGTGGATCAGATGTTTGATGAAGCTCTGTGTCTATCTACCACCACTACTGTTTTCTGTTTACACCTCTGCCTCTGTTTCACTTTATGTTGCTGGTAAATAATATGGTTGTAGTAGTAGGCTAAAGTTAAATTATTTAGTATGCACTAATTAAAGGGGCAGAGCTTTAAGAGACATTTTAGCTTTTATATTTTTATAAGATATTTTTTGTGAGAACCACAATGAATAAATATATTTCAGTGAATAACTTATTGTTCAAATCTGTATATAAATATGTACATAGTGTTGTAATTATATTGTAAAATGGATGGATGGATGGACGTTTAAAACAAAACTGTTATTATTAATTAGTAAGTATACATTTTTTGAGCCTTTTTAGAGAAAATCATATTGTAGTAAATTATGCAAATTACTCGATGTCATGGTGACCACGCCCATAGCCACGCCCCCACAGGTATCTTGGCAGTTTATGGGAAACACTGAATATGTTATTTATTTAAATCAGGAAATAAACCAAAACCAGCTTTTCCCACATTTATTGGTGAAAGATGATCAGACAACACAAGACGTATGTATGATGGATCTGCATTAATCATATATATAGCTTACCATAATTTGCAAAGAGACGGACATATGTTTTAATGCACACTTTCCCTTTTGGACCTTCATGACTGATACATGTTTGTGGTAATCATTCACCGTGAGGAACTGTTTGCATAAATAATATACAACTACAAAGTCATTAAGACGACAACACACACACACACACACACACACACACACACATGCTACATGAATCCTGCTCTGAGAGATGAGACTTTTAGATCCTAGAAAGGTGAGACGTTTAAAACAAACACAGGTTGGACACACACCGGAGACGGCACATCAGTCTTCAGAATTTCCATCCAGGATGCTTACGAAGGTGAAGGGGAGGAACTTAAAGCCCTGACCGCAGTAAAACTTGTTCTGGAACTCCACCCTGCAGGCACAAGATGGAAGAACCACACAGAGTATTTCTTTAATTAAGAACCTCTAAAGGCTTTAGTGGCCACATGTGTGGACAGCACCTTTTAGCTCTTATTTCCAAAATTGTGTACACTACTGAATTGGGGTCTTATGGCCACTTATGTGGACACTTATACTGCCATCTGGTGGTGTCAGACGAGTATAACATACAATGGAATTTGGAAAAAAAGGTGTAAAAATAAGAATGAGCATGTCACTAAACATGAAGTACACGTTTGTGTACTTATGGACTAAGTACATCATATCAAAAGATGATTCTTAGTTTTTATCTTAATTAGGGTCCAATAAACCCAAATAGCAAAGAGAAATTAAAAAAAGCATGTAAAAAAACAGCTTGGGCCTTAAGAGGTTAAAAAGGACTTAGACCACTTGGAATCTAAAGCCCTACTTCCTCTCTGGGAACTGATCTTGCTCTATATTTCAAAATTGGTGATGCTAATTAGCGCGTTGACCTTTTTAGCTCAGCAGACAGGAATAACTAAGGAGGGTGGGGGGTGCAAATCTTAAAAAAGCAGTAGTAAAAAGGTGCAAGTTTGCGCACAGTTGTAATGACAAGGAGTGGCCAGCAGGTGGAGACAAACCGGACAGGCGCAATGCAGCTTACCAGTGCAGCCTGAGGGCGTGCAGGAAGGCGGACAAGCCCTCCATGATGAGCAAAATGGCCACTGTGAGAATGGCGAAGAAGTAAAAGACGATGAACACCACGAAGAAGCCGCCCAGGCCGCGCGTGGACAGGCCGATGTGCATCACCATGGACCAAAGCACCTCGGCCAGCTCTGCAAACAAAGACGTCGTTTTTACATTATCACAGGTTGCATTTTGTTTTACCGCACCCTAATTTTATATCCACCGTGAATATCACTGGACATGTTGTACATTTTCTCACGCATTTAGTGGATGAAAGCACAATTAAATTAATTAATTAAAATCCACTGATGCTTCTTTTTAGACTTAAATGCACTTGTCCCTCGCCACATCATGCTTTACTCAGCTGCAATTGTTTTTATTACATTATTGGAATGGTTTCACAAAATTATATTATGTCTTCTCATTCAACATTGCTTTAAAAAAATGGGTTTTCTTTATTTTCATGACTATTTACATTGTAGATTGTCACTGAAGGCATCAAAACTATGAATGAACACATGTGGAGTTATGTACTTAACAAAAAAAAAAGGTGAAATAAGTGAAAACATGTTTTATATTCTAGTTTCTTCAAAATAGCCACCCTTTGCTCTGATTACTGCTTTGCACACTCTTGGCATTCTCTCGATGAGCTTCAAGAGGTAGTCACTTGAAATGGTTTTCACGTCACAGGTGTGCTTGAAGCTCATCGAGAGAATGCCAAGAGCAGGGGTCACCAACGCGGTGCCCGCGGGCACCAGGTAGCCCGTAAGGACCACATGAGTAGCCCGCAGGCCTGTTCTAAAAATAGCTCAAATAGCAGCACTTACCAGTGAGCTTCCTCTATTTTTTTATTTTTTTTATTTACTAGCAAGCTGGTCTCGCTTTGCCCGACATTTTTAATTCTAAGAGAGACAAAACTCAAATAGAATTTGAAAATCCAAGAAAATATTTTAAAGACTTGGTCTTCACTTGTTTAAATAAATTCATTAATTTTTTTACTTTGCTTCTTATAACTTTCAGAAAGACAATTTTAGAGAAAAAATACAACCTTAAAAATGATTTTAGGATTTTTAAACACATATACCTTTTTACCTTTTTAAATTCCTTCCTCTTCTTTCCTGACAATTTAAATCAATGTTCAAGTAAATTTATTTTTTTTACTGTAAAGAATAATAAATACATTTTAATTTAATTCTTCATTTTAGCTTCTGTTTTTTCGACAAAGAATATTTGTGAAATATTTCTTCAAACTTATGATTAAAATTTAAAAAAATTATCCTGGCAAATCTAGAAAATCTGTAGAATCAAATTTAAATCTTATTTCAAACTCTTTTGAATTTCTTTTAAAAATTTTTGTTCTGGAAAATCTAGAAGAAATAATGACTTGTCTTTGTTAGAAATATAGCTTGGTCCAATTTGTTATATATTCTAACAAAGTGCAGATTGGATTTTAACCTATTTAAAACATGTCATCAAAATTCTAAAATTAATCTTAATCAGGAAAAATTACTAATGATGTTCCATAAATTATTTTTTAAATTTTTTCAAAAAGATTCGAATTAGCTAGTTTTTTTCTTCTTTTTTTCGGTTGAATATTGAATTTTACAGAGTCGAAATTGAACATAAACTATGTTTCAAAATTGAATTGTAATTTTTTTCGTGTTTTCTCCTCTTTTATACCGTTCAATTAAGTGTAAATATCATTAATTATTAATAATAACATAGAGTTAAAGGTAAATTGAGCAAATTGGCTATTTCTGGCAATTTATTTAAGTGTGTATCAAACTGGTAGCCCTTCGCATTAATCAGTACCCAAGAAGTAGCTCTTGGTTTCAAAAAGGTTG
Organism: Entelurus aequoreus; assembly: GCF_033978785.1. Classification (NCBI taxonomy): domain Eukaryota; kingdom Metazoa; phylum Chordata; class Actinopteri; order Syngnathiformes; family Syngnathidae; genus Entelurus; species Entelurus aequoreus. The sequence continues at coordinate 12,652,114 of NC_084736.1, read as the reverse complement.
GTGACTCCTGGCCAAGAGTGTGCAAAATGGTAATCAGAGCAAAGGGTGGCTATTTGGAAGAAATTAGAATATAAAACATGTTTTCAGTTATTTCACCTTTTTTTGTTAAGTACATAACTCCACATGTGTTCATTCATAGTTTTGATGCCTTCAGTGACAATCTACAATAGTCATGAAAATAAAGAAAACCAATTGAATGAGGTGTGTCCGAACTTTTAGCCTGTACTGTATATATCACTACACACAAAACTTTCGGTTCGGTACGTACCTCGTTTTAGAGGTCACGGTTCGGTTCATTTTCGGTACAGTAAGAAAACAACAACATATAAATTTTGGGGTTATTTATTTACCAAATTTGCAACATCTTCCACCAAAAATATTTTTCTTAGTGTAATATTTGATGTGAAGTAATGGGAACCTTGGATAGGTCAATAATTCATAATAACATTGATTTTAAAACAATATTATGTTTTGAGCAATGACAGTTTGAAAGAAAAAAAAACAGTTTTGTTTTATTAGTCAACATTGCAACTTTTTCTAAATTACATTTAACCTTTAAGCTTTTTTATTTCACTTTTGTTATGTTTTTGTTTATTTTAATAGTATTTTTAGAATGTGCCGTGGGCCTTTAAAACATTAGCTGTGGGCCGCAAATGGGCTCCGGGGCACACTTTTGACACCCCTGTTATAGATAATAAAAAATTTAATCTGATAAATCTATGGATAAAAAGCAGAGCCTGGCGACGCATGCGCGTTTATCATAACTCTCTCGCTCTCTGTCTCTGCCCCTCCCTCACCAATGCTTCTGCGCACACAATTTGTTTTGTTTTTAACCCCTTCTTAACCCTGAACATACATTGAAAATACATGCAACCCTAACTCAAAATGCCAGACATTTGAGGCATTTAAGAAACTCCGCCCTGACAGCCCCGCAAAAGAGGACATGTCCGGTGAGATAAGAACGACATTTTGTTGCATTAGCTCGTTGTAGTGCAAGATAATTGTTGGGCTGTTAATAATAATAATAATAAAAACAGTGCAGTTTTATGGAAACACATTTTGGTCTTTAAAGTGTAAAACACCAAAAGTATGTGTGTATTTTAGACACAACCCATAAAAAAAACAAACGACTTTATTAAAGTAAAAAAAAAAAATGCCTGTAAATTTGATGCTTTATCAAAATACAGAAAAATACCTTTTTGTGGTGTAAACAGTAAATGTGAAAACGTTTGGTTTGAGCATGTAGGACTTACGTGCGTGGGCCAGACTGAGGGCCCAAAGCCTGAGATAGGAAGCCGTATTGGAGATGCAACCCAGGCAGTATTCGATGGTGTGTATGGCCTGGTGCACGGCCAGGTCTGCAAAGTTAAACTGAGGGACAAGAGGTGCATGTCAGTGGGAAACAGAGACATTACTACCGGCTCCCCCTTAAAGCCCTTTTCTCGATCCGACACCAGCCCTTAAATTTAACACCTGAAATGATGGCAGACCTGTAAGCTTGAAGCGCTACCCTGCATCATCCTACACCAACACACAGCCACTAACATGTCAACACAAAGCTAGAGCGACAACACGAGGGGTGGGTGGGCGGCGACACATGCACAGACTAAAGAGATGTTAGTGTTTCAGGTCCTACCTCTTCCTCCTCACGGGCCTTGAAAGCAGACGACAGAAGGCAACGCTTAATTATACACAGACACAAACACACGGATGGACACACACACGTGCACGTCAGAACACAAGGTAGTCATGAAAGAAAGGAGGTTACACAGTGAAAAAAAAAAAGGGGGTAGATTCAAGAAGAGTTAGTGGGCGGCCGAGAGTGGAGTCGGCTCTCTTGGTTGCTTTGTTGGGTCTGCTCCTGTCTCTGGCCATGCTCCCTCCACCCCATGTTTCTTTCATTTTTTATTCATAGATGTATGTAGAAGTGGCTGGTTGCATCAGATCTGCTCTTTTAATGTCTTTAATGTCCTTTGTGTTTTTTGATGTTTGATGTTTCCCTTTTACATTATGTGTGCTATGGCTATGAGTTGTTTTTTCCCTTGGCCTTAGACAGATTTTTTTCTCTCACCCCCCCCCAACCTCCGCCATTGTTTACCTGTATCTCACCTTTTTTGTAAGGGGCGCCGGAAGTTGGCAGACCCGTCAGCGATCCTGTTCTGTCTCCCTGTAATGTTTGTCTGATCTTGAAATAAATAGTCCAACGAGCATGGATCTTTTCTACAGTGGAGCCTTAAAAGGAAAATGTGCCTCCTAAAGGGGAATTTGTTTTTTTGGAATTTTGCCTATCGATCACAATCATTACAAAAGACATGACGGATGTTTACACACAGGCTTACAATGAAGCCTGTGGGAGCCGGCCTATTGTGCTTATAAAGCCCTTAAAAAACATCCAAACACCTCCTTTAGGGTTTTATATACAGTACAGGCCAAAAGTTTGGCCACACCTTCTAATGTCAATGGGTTTTCTTTATTTTCATGACTATTTACATTGTAGATTGTCACTGAAGGCATCAAAACTATGACACCTGAGAAGTGAAAACCCTTTCAGGTGACTACCTCTTGAAGCTCATCGAGAGAATGCCAAGAGTGTGCAAAAGAGTAATCAGAGCAAAGGGTAGCTATTTTAAAGAAACTAGAATATAAAACATGTTTTCAGTTATTTCACCTTTTTTTGTTAAGTACATAACTCCACATGTGTTCATTCATAGTTTTGATGCCTTCAGTGACAATCTGCAATGTAAATAGTCATGAAAATAAAGAAAACGCATTGAATGAGAAGGTGTGTCCAAACTTTTGGCCTGTACTGTACATGATGTAAGTAAATATGTAATGTAGTAATGGGCACATTATTAATAAAATGTAAGATTTACGTATTTTGATCATTTTAGGCATACGCGACGCATTAATTTAAAAAACGCATCACGGCGTTCGTTTTTTTTAACAACATCACTGATTGTTGGCTCTGATGAAGTCATAAAACATCACTTACTGTACAATGTCTGCTGTCATTAGGATGCCGACTGATAGGATGTTCTTATATTCCCATTTAGATGAAGAATGACTCATAATTCTCATGAAAAAAAGGGTGTACGTTGGGGTGACCAAGCGTCTTTTCGTGTCGTTCTTGCCATTCCTGGGTCTAAATTGAACGTCAAAGTGTACCAACTTGTCGGAATACATCCTCGTCTTTCTACTATCCAGGTGAGAGGCCATATTTATTATCTACAATAAGGTTTGACGAGCAAGGAAACAAGAAAGCAGCTGATCATGTCAACATAGACACACAAGCTTATGATCACGGGGCCGCTATAAATAGTTTGACTGCGCTAGCGCTTATAATAACAATATCACTAATACTTGGTTAATATTCAAGTCATGAGATGTAAATGGAATATTGTTGGCACTTATTGAATGTTTTTATTGGGTTTTATGGGCGGAATAGTGGACCTCCAATTTTTATTTACGAGTTAGAATGCATTAAAAAAATACATCCTTCATGTATTTCAGAATGAACAATTTAAAAAAAAAAGTGCAGTTCCCCTTTAAGTTACACTGTAAAGATGGCAAAGAGGATGTGTATGTATTATTTGTATCTCCATTATTTCCCATGATGGGGAGTGTCTTGTGTTGTGCGTTAGAGAAACTTGTTTTTATTGAGGGCCACATCGCAATTATGGCTGCTCGTGGAGGGCCGCTTGTAATAGTGAATCTATATGAATTGAAACGTATACCGTATTTTCCGGACTATAAGGTCGCAGTTTTTTTTCATAGTTTGGCCATGAGTGTGACTTATACTCAGGAGCGACTTGTGTGAAATTATTAACACATTACTGTAAAATATCAAATATTATTTAGCTCATTCACATAAGAGACTGGACATATAAGATTTCATGGGATTTAGCGATTAGGAGTGACAGATTGTTTGGTAAATGTATAGCATGTTCTATATGTTATAGTTATTTGAATGACTCTTACCATAATATGTTACGTTAACATACCAGGCACGTTCTCAGTTGGTTATTTATGCCTCATATAACGTACACTTATTCAGCCTGTTGTTCACTATTCTTTATTTATTTTAAATTGCCTTTCAAATGTCTATTCTTGGTGTTGGGTTTTATCAACTAAATTTCCCCCAAAAATGCGACTTATACTCCAGTGCAACTTATATATGTTTTTTTCCTTCTTTATTATGCATTTTCGGCCGGTGCGACTTATACTCCGGAGCAACTTATAGTCCGAAAAATACGGTAAAAGCCTCAAAGCACAATTTGCATATGCAAGTGATTTTGTTTTACCAACAATTTGATGGATAACTTGCTTTGAAATCCTAAAGCAAGCAGATATTACAGTACCATAAATTCCGGACTATAAGCCGCTACTTTTTTTCCTGACGGAGCAGCTAATTTATGGACAAAAAAATGTTTTCCCTAAAATTTTGTGGGTGAGGCTTACATCCCGGTGCGCTCTATAGTCCAGAAAATACGGTATTTATTAAGTATAACAAAAATGCTTGTTGCATGATCAGATCATATTTAAATGTAGAACTTTCGCTGTTTTGTAAAATACTTTTTTTTTTTTTGTCAAAAATTGGAACAACAAATACATTTAGCCTTTCACAGGCCACGTTAATGATATGGCAGCTCATATAAAATGACGTGGCGGTCCACATTGAATGACGTACCTGGCCAGAGAGTATTAATAACAATGATGGTGAATTAGATTCATATAGCGCTTTTCGGGACGCTCAAAGCGCTTCACGGTGAGAACTCCATACTCACAAGTTGTGGTGGTAAGCTACGTTTTTAGCCACAGCTGCCCTAGGGCAGACTGATGGCAACGTGGCTTCCAATTTGTGCCTCCAACCACCACCAAACATTTAAAACAAAAAAAACAAACACACCACAACACCAAACCACCACCAAACTAGCACTGGGAGCTAGTTGACAGCCACAATGACGTGCGGGCCCATTTCATGAGACGGTCCACGAAGAATGACGTGGCTGGCCACATTAAATTACATGCCGACCAACAATTATAATGTGGAAGGCCACATGAAATGGCCTGCCAAACCACCTCAATAGTGTTGTGGTTATGTGGTGGCCCATATTAAACGATGTGGCGGACCATATTAAACGATGTGGCGGACCATATTAAACGATGTGGCCCCTGGGCCGTGAGTTTGACACCTGTGCCTATGAGGTTCCAATGTGCAGTATTCTGAAGGTTCTTATGTTACACTGTAGCAAGGTAGGGAAACATAAGAACCTTCATTCATAAAATATGCTTTTGTTGGCCTCAAAGGCACACTGGAATGAGGTTTCTGTTTCCGAATAAACTATTAAAACCTCAATGACAAGACACCGACACGTCCATTTCACCTCAGGCTCGTCCTCGGAGTGTTGCGACAGCTGGTCGTGCTGGATGATCTCCGCCTCGTCGTCGGTGGGCCCGTTGCCCACCCTGATGCCGCCAAAGTTCTGCATTCCCTGTCGTGCAAAACGCAGGACTTAGGAAGGACAACGAGTGATGAAGATGCGAGTCTTAGCGCAGCTTACGAGGTTTTTGCGCCTCAGATGCTGTCGCCGCAGGACCAACGTTTTGACAATTAACATGCAGGGAACGCACGCCAAGGCGATGATCACCAGGAGGCACTGCAGGGCTTGCTGCAGATTTCAAAACAAATATAAGACAAATTAGCTGCTTGTGCTTACAGGGGTATAAAAAAAAAACAGGATTACTTAAACCGACCTGTCCAGGATAGAGAGGTTTGACGGTGGGGTCGCTGTAGTTGAAGAGGAACATGTTGATGAAGGCGATGAGAAGACTCGGAGCGTCACGGGACGTCCGGGCGTCGTATGACAGCCACTTGTAGAAGACGAGCAGCACTAGGTAGCCGAAGAGGCTGGCCATAAAGACGATCTCAGGGATGAACCCCAGGTAGATGTTCAAGGGCTTATTGAAGTACCTGAGGAGAAAGTCTGTCAGTGAGATCGGACGAATGGGGAAAAAAAGAAAAAAGAAGACACTAAGAGATGCTCACTGGTGGTTGAAGAGACTGAGGGTGACTCCAAAGAGCATGTGGATGACTCCCACGATGACGGACATCTTCATTTTGAAGGAGTTGAGGAATGTCAGCTTGTTTTTCGCAATATTCCAAATCTGACGGATAAGGACAGTGAGTGTTTAGGGTCCTTTAGGAATACACTTTATGAACAAGCCTTGAGATACACTTTCTGATCAATTAACAAATCAGAGGTTGCAATAGAGCCCTTCTTAGTTAACCCCGGAATCTCAAAAGTTCCCATATTAGGCTATGTTCTAACTAGGGCTGCAACTAACGATTATTTTGATCGTCGATTAGTCAACAATGATGTTAACGATTAGTCGACTAATCAGATAAAGCGTACACATATTTAATGGCAAACATTTTTCCACACACTACTAAATGCAGCTTAAGTTATTTTAGGCATGTGCTTACTAACAACAAAGATGACTAATTCATTCATAAATATTAGGGATGTCCGATAATGGCTTTTTTGCAGATATCCGATATTCCGATATTGTCCAACTCTTAATTACCAATACCGATATCAACCGATACCGATATATACAGTCGTGTAATCAACACATTATTATGCCTAATTTGGACAACCAGGTATGGTGAAGATAAGGTCCTTTTTGAAAAAATTAATAAAATAAAACAAGATAAATACATTTAAAACATTTTCTTGAATAAAAAAAGAAAGTAAAACAACATAAAAACAGTTACATAGAAACTAGTAATTCATGAAAATGAGTAAAATTAACTGTTAAAGGTTAGTACTATTAGTGGACCAGCAGCACGCACAATCATGTGTGCTTACGGACTGCATCCCTGCAGACTGTATTGATATATATTGATATATAATGTAGGAAGCAGAATATTAATAACAGAAAGAAACAACCCTTTTGTGTGAATGAGTGTGAATGAGTATAAATGGGGGAGGGAGGTTTTTTGGGTTCGTGCACTAATTGTAAGTGTATCTTGTGTTTGTTATGTTGATTTAATAGAAAAATACAAAAAAAACATACCGATAATAAAAAAAATGATACAGATAATTTCCGATATTACATTTTAAAGCATTTATCGGCCGATAATATCGGCCTGCCGATATTATCTCTAATAAATATGTTATTATACTGTAACTGTCCTGCTCAATCCGCTGTTACAAACATTTAAATGACTAATAAAATGTCAATTTAAAAGAAAGGAAAGGAAAAGTGTTAAAAAAACAAATTTTTTTGGTATTTAAATAGCAGCAATGAAAACAATACACAAAATCTCACTTCCTCAAAAAGAAAAGCATTTTGTGATGTTTAAAAAGCTGCACACTGATATATTGACTATTGGCAGTTTTAGAACTCTAATAGACTCAATGTGTAGAATAGTATTTGATTAATTATTAAAATGTTGGCTATTATGTTCAATCTTGTTTAATCATATGATACATCTGCATTGGTGCCTGTCAGTCTCTCTAAAGTTAAAGTTAAAGTACCAATGATTGTCACACACACACACTAGGTGTGGCGAAATTATCCTCTGCATTTGACCCATCACCCTTGATCACCCCCTGGGAGGTGAGGGGAGCAGTGAGCAGCAGCGGTGGCCACGGCCAGGAATCATTTTTGGTGATTTAACCCCCAATTCCAACCCTTGATGCTGAGTGCCAAGCAGGGAGGTAATGGGTGCCATTTTTATAGTCTTTGGTATGACTCGGCCGGGGTTTGAACTCACAACCTACCGATCTCAGGGCGGACACTCTAACCACTAGGCCACTGAGTAGGTGGTCGTGTGTGTGCACGCGCGCGCTGTTAGAGTTTGTTAAAGTGCCTTATTTTACGAAATTGAAAATTGATGCTGCTTTCAAACGTACTTGAATTGATGTAGACAAAGTTTAGCTGGCGTTTGCTAAAATAATAGTTATTTTTCACACAACTTCGTCTCACTCTTGTTAGCTGGCTAGCAAGGTAGAAGCTAACAATCTTACAGAGATTGAATTGTGGCCAAGCACGGATTGAATTTCTAATTTGTGTCAATGGGCGGGCTTATTTGAGATACGAGTGGTTTGAGCTACGAGCTCGGTTGTGGAACCAATCGAGCTTGTAAGTTGAGGTACCACTGTATATGTAAAAAGTGCACAAGGGCACATAAACACAGCTCATTAGTAGGGCTGGGCGATATATCGATATACTCGATATATCGCGGGTTTGTCTCTGTGTGATATAGAAAATTACTATATCGTGATATTCGAGTATACGTTCTCAGGCAGTTGCTTTTAGCTGCGGGCATTACACTGCATGCGTTTCTCCCTCTTTCTTGTCTCTCCTTCTCACAGAGACTTAAAACAAGCACACCTTCTTACACACGTCACATGTGCAACGTCACACGCTCCCACGGAGCAGAGAGGTAGCGACATGGTAACATTAGCTGTGATGCTAACGGTGTGGTGCGAGTGGTAATACGAGAGAGAGAAGGTGCGAATCTGGTAACAAATGGAGGAAGAATTAATTCCCAAGAAAAACAGCACGGAGTCCATCGTCTGGCGGTGGTTTGACTTCAAGCGGGAATATGTTCAACAATTATGCGGCAAAAGCGTTGCTCCAAAAAGTAGCAGCACTGCTAATATGTAGCATCATTTGAAAAGTCACCAACTAGAGAATAAGGAGTGCTTCAAACTCCGCATGTCAAGTTAAGTTAAAGTACCAATGATTGTCACACACACTAGGTGTGGTGAAATTTGTCCTCTGCATTTGACCCATCCCCTTGTTCACCCCCTGGGAGGTGAGGGGAGCAGTGGGCAGCAGCGGTGCCGCGCCCGGGAATCATTTTGGTGATTTAACCCCCAATTCCAACCCTTGATGCTGAGTGCCAAGCAGGGAGGTAATGGGTCCCATTTTTTTTATAGTCTTTGGTATGACTCGGCCGGGGTTTGAACTCACAACCTACCGATCTCAGGGCGGACACTCTAACCACTAGGCCACTGAGTAGGTGTCAACATCTCCGTTCGGTGCCACACCAACAAAATGCCGAAGCAACTATTTCCACATCAAAACCGTAGAACATATACTATTTGATATGCAGCTCATTTTTATGTGACACTTATTGAAATATCTTGTGTGACATCATGCACAAAAGTGCACTTTATTTGTTTTAAACTATTTTAGTGGCGTTCTGTACAAAAAGTGCACTTTAATTTAGTGTTGTTTTGATATGTCATCTTAATGACATTATGCACAAAAGTGCACTAATAGCTTGTTTTAAAATGTCTCTGACAATCTTGCACTTTCTGTTTAGAAATGACATGAATGTTTGTGCCACTGCTTAATAACCGTTTAATACAGTTTTGGTAAATTGACTTAGTTGTGATTTCCCTCTCTGCATGAAAGTTTAAAATGAGCATATATTAATGGAGTATGAACAAGAATGTTTTAATGTAGACACATAGAATCATCATCCTGGTGTGATTATATGCATCAAGTGTTCATTCAAGGCTAAGGCAAAATATCGCAATAATATCGTGAATCGTGACATGGCCTAAAAATATCAAGATATTAATAAAAGGCCATATTGCCCAGCCCTACTCATTAGACTTAAAGCTAAAGACACAACATAACAGTGTGTACCGGGTCAATGCCAATGGGGTAGGGTCCTTTGAACACGCCGACTACTACCGGGTCCAACTGCAAAACTGGGGTGCTTTCGAGCAACTCAAATCTTTAACACAAAATAAAATAGAAAAATAGAATAAGAAATCATGTTGAGGTTAACAATGTTTGCTTATTGAAAAAGCTCGGCAGCCGCGCTTACGTCCAATTGGCTCCCAAACGGGGGTCAAACATGGGCCGAACGCTCCAGCCCGAGCCAAAGATGTTGAGCGACTTGGAGAAGCAGTCGTTGTAGATGATGCCCGTGTAGATGGAGAAGATTCCCATCAGCAGGATGATGTAGCGGCCGGCGAACACCATGCTGAACATCTGCAACGGCACGCGTCGTGTTCAAATTTACGGGAGGAGTGGGTCGTGTCGCGTGACGGGAAGAACAAATGAGACGAGGGGGTGATGAGGTGGCCGGTGATACCTCGTTGTCGTTCTTCTGAGCCATCAGGCGGCTCTCCCGCAACACCAGATAGAGCGCGGCGCAGGTCATGAGCACGCCGTGGCCCAGGTCGCCAAACATGACGGCGAACAGGAAGGGGAAGGTAATGATGGTGTATGGTGCTGGAGTGGCATCGGATGCAGGGGTGAGATGGCGTGGGAGAGGACACTCGTCATGACGAGGAGATAAAAGCACACACAAAAATTCATACCTGGGTTGATCTCGCGGTAGCTGCCGATTCCGTAGGCGTCCACAATGTTTTGGAAGCCCGAGGTGAACTTGTTTGTCTTGTTGTAAGTGGGTGGGGTCTGTTTGCTTTGCATCCTGTTCAGGATGGAAGGCACTGTGGAGCCACTCTTCTCCTGGAGGCACGAAAAAGCAGATTCTGGTCAAGCAAGTACACCATTTTTCCATAAGGTGGGTAGGTAGTAGAGATGCGCGGATAGGCAATTATTTCATCCACCCGAACTAACATTTTATCAAAACCACAACCGCCCGCCCGTTGTTATATATCTAATACAGACGATGCAAGGCATTAGTGAGGTTAGAAAGCTTTTGCCTGTTAAAGAAAGGAGACTGATCCAATGCAGCAGAGACATTCAATGCGTGCCACGCATTAATATCTCTTGGCCACGCATTAGAGGCTAAGAGATATTAATGCGTGATAATATTATTTATCATTATTATAATATTATTGTCATTTCCATTAAGAAAGTGTTGACTATTATTGTTATTTTTTTTCCCTGGTCTTTAGTATTCCCTTTTTTAGTTTGTCGCGTACCCCGTTTGCTGCCGGCGTTGCCATCTTTTTATTTGTTTCTTCTTCTTCTTCTGTTGTGTTGTGCTGTGTCACGCCAAATTTCTTCCCCCTACAAAACCCCCCCCATTTACTTCCGTGGTCATGTTTCCTCTTACGTCATTGACAGCGATCGATAGCACTTCGGCTTTGACTGCCCGTCGCTGGAAGGATACTTTGTCTTTGACAGCTGCTGGAATCTGAAGAAATCGATTGGTTTTTTTTGGTACAGGCTCAAAACAGGACAGTCGCGTGCCGGTTAAGGACCCCCGGCAACTTTGTGACTTTATTGGACGCAGCCCCGTAAGTAAATGGGGGGGGGGAAGATTTTTGTAGGGGGAAGAAATTTGGCGTGACAGCTGCAGCAGTGCCTGATGAATAATTGCCTGTTTTAAAGAGTGCTGCTCGTTTTTCGTATGTGGGTAACAACATTTAACTATGTATATATATTTCCAAATTGGTTCAACCGCCACTCGCCCGAATCTATTTAAAATCTATTTTTTTCGTCATGCATCCGCCCGACCCGCGGATTATCCGCGGACTCCGCGGTTGTGTCCGCAAACCGCGCATCTCTAGTAGGTAGTTCTTTATTGCCATTGCACAAGTACAACGAAACTTTGTTTTCAGCACAAACACGTTCAAGATTAGACAGTGTACAGCAAACCTGGGCAAATTAAGGCCCGGGGGCCGCATGCGGCCCGTTAAACTTTTCAATCTGGCCCGCCAGATATTCCCAAATAATTTTTTTTAGATCTTTAAGATGGAAACTGTAGCTGCCATTATGATGTGCAGTGATGTTTTCAAATTACCGTAAATCTTGAGCTATACAAAGTATTTCAATGGTTAGAATCTGCGCTTTTGCATGATATCCTAGTTACTATGGTCATCTACGTCACAGCAGCTCAGACGAGGCACCAGGCAGTGTGGGTGGGGAGCGTTTCCACAGTGTTTTTCAGAGCGAGCCTGAAATGCGGGTGTCAGGGACAGACGCGGAGGGACATTTTTACAACAAAGTTCTAAAGTTTAGTGATATATCAGATATCAGATTCTAGGTGTTTTTTTAAACTTCACGTTCATATTTTGCTGCATTTTTGTTGCACTTTGTTTTATTGTAAAATATGTCAATCGAGAAGGGAGTATGTGACGTTCATATGTTGTCAATATTCAGTGTTTTATCCTTCATAGTTAATATTGTAAATCCCACGTTCTTTATTTTCATGTACATTTTGGGTGTCTCATTCAGTAAAAAAAATTTAAAATTCCATTCCGTTTTTTAAGGCGGTCTTTCATAACGTTTTTAGCATTCAATCAGACATTATTGTGAGGTTTTGGATTTGCGTTCCTAAAAATAGATGTACCGGCCCCCGGACAGATTTTTTCCTCTAAATTTGGCCCCCAAGTCAAAATATTTGCCCAGGCCTGGTGTACAGGGTTACAGAACAGGGGCCGTACTTATCAAGCTTCTTAGAGTGCCATTTTACACTTAAGTCCTGAGAATTTGCGAAATTAAGTCCTACTCTCAAACTTAAGAATAAAAGCTTTTTATCAATGTTCTTAAGTCTAAGAATCACTCCTACTCTCCACGATATTTAAGAGACCTTCAGAGGTGTCTTAAGTGGTTAGGAGTTGCCAGCAGGGGATGGCACTGAGGCGAGAGAGACGTGCGCGAACGTTCAGGGAACGGAACAATGTTTTTTTTTTTGATGACGAGCAGCTGATCAAACGGTATCGTTTAGACAGAGCGGATATTATTTTTGTCACAGATTTAATACTTTTCGATTCCTTGTTGATTTCTGCATGTGTCTGCAGTCTTAAGTCAACTCTTAGCAGACTTCTTAGGAGTAATTCTAAGAAGCTTGATAAGTACGGCCCCAGGAACGCTGATGGCTCAAGGCGCCCCGTAAAAGATGGGGAAAAAGATAAACGCTGGGGAAGGATGAGTAAAAAAAATACAATCTAGACTAGTCTGGAGTGGGGAAAAAACCTCCATAGCAAAGCACATATACAAATTACAACAGCCATCTCGAGACTAGCAACAGAGGGGAGGGAGTGGGGGCCACGGTGGCAGGCTGCAGCTCTTCAGGCACTGCCCATCCGTCCATCACCCCTAAGGGATTCGCGTCAAGGGCGTTGGGTATGTGTGTGTGTGGCGTATATTTTTGTGGATGCATGTGTGTGTGTGAGCCTGCCGCGTGTCTCTGTTCCGCGGCCTTGGTGTCGTGCGGTCGCTAGTCAGTCCAAAATCAACAACAGGTGTGTGTCGATGAGAAACAAGAGGGGAGTTTGTTGTGTCTTCGCCGCACTGTCCTTCGGGAGAGTCTCGAAGCCGGGGAGACAATCCAAGTTAGAATGCTTTGTATGCGAGTGAAAATTAAATTTGCTTTTCACTCTAAATTGTCTATGACTGGTCCTCAAAATACATCCTGCGGGGCAGACAGATGTTACACAAGAGTGTCCACAGTTCTTCCCGCATCCTCCAATCATTTGTGGCAGCTTTGGTGTACTTTGAAGACTGCCAGCAACTTCCAATTTGTCGACAAACCAGAGCAACGCTTACTTTATTTACCATGAATTGATTAACGTGGACCCCGACAAGTTGAAAAACGTATTCGGGTGTTACCATTTAGTGGTCAATTGTACGAAATATGTACTGTACTGTGCAATCTACAATTAAAAGTTTCAATCAATCAAAAGAAACTCCAATCAGCAGATGTCCTGTTGTCATAATTCAGAATAGGTGGATATCTTCACGTCTTCGACTGAAAGGGTCGCCAGGCATGCGGCACTCCTTCTCCCAAGAGGCCGTCGTGTGTCCAGCAACAACCGCTCTGTCACGACAAACAGGTTCCCCCAAACCCAAGATCTTATCAATTTCGTTGAGGCCAGTTAAGTACTTCCAATGTTTAGATTCGGAGAGCAGTGCAAAAAGAGGCAACAAGAAAGTTAAGACAAGACAAAGAAGCAAGCAAGAGAGATAAGGGAGAGGAAAGGTGCCAGTGAGAATGCTCTAATTATAGCTTAGGCGTATATTTACCAAAACCGCAAGGTTTATGTAACAAGTTAATCTATTGTATTTGATAGTCATTTCTGACCACTCATGATACTTAAAATGCAGGTATGGAAAGTTGGCCGCAGCCACAGCTGTTCATGTTTTTAACGTGTCGCTAATTAAAGACCTGGGTGGTTATTTGCTTTTGTAGACCACACACTCACCGACTGAATCGAGGCGTTGACCGGGGCGTTCACGGTGGCTCCACAAGTAAATAAATTGTACAGCACAAATACAAGCAACGCTACAGGATAACTTCATGAACGTCTCACCGTGCCCCTGCGCAGAGCAAACTGAATGGAGTCCAGGTCAGAGACGGGGCACCACACCTCGGCGATGAGACACTTCTGGGTCACGTCGATGTTGCAGAGGTTGAGCGTGTGGTAGATGGCCTTCATCTTCCTCACCTTGATGAACCACACGCGCACCGCCTTGGCGGCCGCCTGCAGGACCCTCTGTCTGTGGTCCTCCGTCTGGTTCAGCACCTACAGGCCAAATCGCACACGGTGCCAATAATGTGTGTGAGGCTTTTAAACCGATGGGTTCTCTTTGAAATAATTTACCATTTGCAGGTCATCGATGCGGGCGTTAACCCCCGCCAGCATCTCTTTTCTCTCCATGGGGGTTTCTGGACATGGGTACAACGTTGCTCGGAAGCTGAAGACATGGAATAGGGAGAAGGACTTAGCAGAAAAATACATAACTAGCGATGGGGACTATTCACGTTTGAACCGACACCAATTTCTGGTAAATACCGGTACTAAACTGTACCAATTTTCGGTATTTTTGTGTGTTAATAAATATTATTTTTGATGACAAAATATATATTTTTGTTGCAACATTTAAAAATGAGCCGATTGTGATACCTGTTGTCCAGTTCTTATATCTAGTGACATTTCTGAGTCTCATTACAGCTGTAAGTCCAAGACGTGAAATGGCAGTAGTGTTTATGGTGTGTCAGCAAGTCAGTTCAGTCTTTGTTGTCTACTCTTTTGTTGCGCCCAAAATTTTTTTAAACTACAAATATTGTACTTATTACACCAGCTATTTGATTGTAACGTGCATCTTAGTTGCAGTTTTTATTAACAAATTTGGAGCTGTTGAAATTGCCATGTAAAATCGCTAATGCTAATCAGTAGCATGTCAATAGCAAAGCCGATGTATATTAGCATCAAACTAGCGCATTTTCGAAAAGGTGGAGCCTACATTTACTTACAGTACGCTGGAGCATTTTTTGAAATAATTATTTGGGAGGGGGGGATTTTAGGGGGGTAGTGGGGGTGTATATCGTAGCGTCCCGGAAGAGTTAGTGCTGCAAGGGGTTCTGGGTATTTGTTCGGTTGTGTTTATGTGGTGTTACGGTGCGGATGTTGTCCCGAAATGTGTTTGTCATTTTTGTTTGGTGTGGGTTCACGGTGTGGCGCATATTTGTAACAGTGTTAAAGTTGTTTATCCGCCACCCTCAGTGTGAACTGTATGTGTAACGACCTGGTCGCATCGTGGTGCGAGGTGTTCTCCCAAGGATGCAGACGGGCTCGGACACAGCTTGCAGGTAGGAAAAATGATTTATTCAGGAACTAAATCGGACAGGAAAAAAACAAAAACGACTAGCGTGGGAGCTAGCAAGCAAAATAGCATAGCCTGAAAGCTAGCAGGAAACAAAGTGGCCGTTAGCTGTTGCGTGAAAGCAAATTAGGAAGCCAGGCCGAGTGAGGCCCGGGCAAAGACTAAATAGCCCTCTGATTAGTGCCCGGACAACAGGTGAGCGTCTCGAACACTAACCAGAGGCAGCTGAGCATAATCTGCCGTCATGGCAACAGAAACAAACAAACACGTGACACTAAACTGTAAACAAACTGATCCGAGCAGCGGATCCTAACAGTATGGCTGTTGACAAAGTATGCGTTGCATTCACTTGTGTGTGTGATTGGGCCGGCACGCAAATGCAGTGCCTTTAAGGCACGCCCCCAATATTGTTGTCTGGGTGGAAATCGGGAGAAATTCGGGAGAATGGTTGCCCCGGGAGATTTTTGGGAGGGGCACTGAAATTCGGGAGTCTCCCGGGAAAATCGGGAGGGTTGGCAAGTATGACTGGGAGACGCAACTGCTCTGTACTTCTCCCTACGTCCGTGTACCACTCCGTACAGCGGCGTTTTAAAAAGTCATACATTTTACTTTTTGAAACAGATACCGATAATTTCCGATATTACATTTTAAAGCATTTATCGGCCGATAATATCGGCAGTCTGATATTATTGGACATCTCTAGCAAAGACCCATCTGAGTCGACAAAACAAGCGTGACGTCACGCGCAACCCAGGTACTGAAACATGGCAACATTGGATTTTACGTGAATTGAGCCCGGTAGGACCAGCGGGATACGGTCGGTGCCAAAACTACCGGATTCGTTACTCATTCCTATAAATAAAAAAAACATATTTGGGTTTGTTCACTCACCCTTCACAGATCTTCTTCACTCTGTTCTTCAGCTGGTCTCCCTGGAAGAAGATGATGAAAACCGACTTGTGGACCTGATCGCCCTGCGGACACATTTAAAACACGGTAAGCACCTTGACATGCATTGTGTCCACCATAAAGCTGCAGGCTGACCGAACGAGGGTCCTCCAGGGTATCTTCGATGTCAGCCTGCCTCAGGAACACGTTCCCTCTGCAAACTCTCCACAGCATCCTCTCAAACGTGGGAATGCGCTCTCTTCCGATGACTCCCGCCACAAATCTTGAGAAAAGAATCGAGTAAATCGTTGCGCTTCAAATAAATCACTTTAATATACTGAGAATGCTTTGTTCATTCTGTAATTTTTTATGTTTTCGTCTTAAATGTATTGAGGATAAACTGTCTTTGTGCCATTTGTAATAATACTATTTAGGATTTCCCACGTTGCTCTCATATTATTTTTATTCCCGTCTAATAAATGATTGTAATATTCTTTTAGTAGTTGGCTATTTAGCTTGTTTTTATACTTTTTGCACTTATTTTCTGCTTCTTACCGGTACTAATAAAGTACTGGGATACTAATTGAAATCGGTACTATACTGCCTATGAAAAGTACCAGTACCGTTCTTTCATCCAAATGCAGCTGTGTGGCGGTGACTACAGAGCCTAGGCGCATTATGTTGAGTGTGTCAAAACGCACACACAAAGTGCATACAAGCAATATGGCAAAATACGACAATTCTGCTGGTTAATAAAGAGGGTGGTAAAGCGCATTAAGGAGGTATTTGGGCCGCGCCGCGCTTCAAGTGTTGCTTTAAAACACACCACGCCAAATGTGGCGATTAGTATTACCACCTTTGCGTCAAACTTAGGTAAACATTTAAATAATAAGCATTCAGATCTGCACAAGGAGTTATAAAGAGTGACAGGTAATAATGTAGTTGTTACACCTGTCCTGCTGTTCGCTCCGGTGCAGACCGTAGTAAAGGAGCACAGGGGAGACGTTCTCTTCAGTTCACTTTACCCGGTTTTGGGTCTGCTTAGATCCGCTTTCTGGTCAGAATTCGAGGCTGCCGATTTGCTTTACTGTTAGTTTTGCAGGACACAACCGGACTCGTTCATCCTTCTACTGCGCAGTGCGCATGCTCCCCTCTCTGTACTCGCCCACTCACTCACTGATCTCAGCCAATACGTTGACATTCTCGCAAACACACATGCTACTCTCATAAGTCAACAGCTCCTCTGTTGTGCACATGTAGGTACATAGACATGCACACAGCTGCTTGGCTTGATGCCAAATATTTGCGGAGTTAAGACCGCCCATCTAACGTGGCTACAATTTGTGTTTTATCTTTAACAATGTGTGTTTTACCTGCTACATGGCTTATCTGGGTACATTTATCCATAGTTTTGTTGTTAGTACTTACTAATAATTGTATTTTTCTTAAAGCACAGACCAGGATTGGCAACCATAAATCATGAAGCATTTAATATAATGTGAATAAAGTTTTTTTTAAATTATATTCTAATCTAATCCTTGATTATGGCAGACTATAAGGAATATGGAAAATTGTAAATTGTTCTTTGAGTGCAACAAGAAAAACAATGTTTTTAATGTCCTTTAGTTTATATTTTAACCCTCTAAAATTGTTCTTTGAGTGCAATAGGAAACATAAGTTTGTTGTATTGCAAGATTTTCTGTTAAAATAAAGCCAAAATTGACTCGTTTTCGTAGTTCCCTTTATTTGGAAAAGTATTGATATACATTTTGGTACCTGTAACAAATTATTGGTATCGGGACAACCCTAGTTCTATATAATGTATTCTTTTTGTTACAATCTTTTTTCAGTCCCTTTGTAATCTATCCGTGGTTGATTTTTATTATTTTGCTTCTTATTAAATTGTTTCCATGGTCAATGTTTGTCATAAAGCATCATGAAAGTACCGAAAAAATTACTGTCTGCTTTGTTTACATCATTTTCACTGTACACATTGTCCCAACTTTGTCGTCTTAGATCTTTTTTTTTTTTAAACATTGATACTTTTCTCTGTGCATAGTGTGCAAAGTGGAGCCTTACTTTACATTTGAGCGTTTTTATAAAGGCATAATTGCTTTGTTGACATTGGAAAATTGCAACATTAATTAGAGGCAATATGGCTGCAAAAGTGCTTGTTTCCTTGCTAACGGTGTTAAGTCTGCAACCGGACGTGACGTCACAAGCAACTATCGAAATATGGCACCTTTTTGATTTTTCGTGAATCCATTACCAGGCAGTACAGACGTAATTGGGTGCCTATAAATGTACCAAATTCGGCACCAATTCTTACCAGTGAGCACTGTGTAGAACGCAATCAAGATTACGATATTGGGTGAAACTTGTGTAAAAGTAACTAAATGAGTGTTATTTCATGTATAAAGCACTCTAATTATGTGAAAACAAACATTAGTTAGGGTTGTAAACACTTTTTTAATGGTTAACTATTAGAGATGTCCGATAATGGCTTTTTTGCCGATATCCGATATTGTCAAACTCTTAATTACCGATTCCGATATCAACCGATACTGATATATACAGTCGTGGAATCAACACATTATTATGCCTAATTTTGTTGTGATGCCCCGCTGGATGCATTAAACAGTGTAACTTTACCATGAATTGATTAACATGGACCCCGACTTAAACATGTTGAAAAACTTATTCGGGTGTTACCATTTAGTGGTCAATTGTACGGAATATGTACTGTACTGTGCAATCTACTAATACAAGTTTCAATCAATCAATCAAAAACAAGGTTTTCCAAAATAAGAGAACAACTTCAACTCCAGTTATGGAAAAAAGTGCCAACATGGCACTGCCATATTTATTATTGAAGTCACAAAGTGCTTTTTTTTTTTTAACGTGCCTCCAAGCAGCTTGGAGTTTGGGACATCTCCCTGAGATAATCCTGATACTCATTACAACTATGGGAAATACCATACTTTGACTTTCACAAAGTGCATTATTTTTTGTATTTGTTTTAAACATGCCTCAAAACAACAGCTACAAAAACAATGAAGGCACACAGCTTCAGTCCAGAGTATACTAGAGCGTACTTGCCAACCTCGAGACCTCCGAATTCGGGAGATGGGCGGGGGGTGTATATTGTAGCGTCCCGGAAGAGTTAGTGCTGCAAGGGGTTCTGGGTATTTGTTGTGTTTATGTTGTGTTACGGTGTGGATGTTCTCCCGAAATGTGTTTGTCATTCTTGTTTGGTGTGGGTTCACAGTGTGGTGCATATTTATAACAGTGTTAAAGTTGTTTATACGGCCACCCTCAGTGTGACCTGTAGGGCTGTTGACCAAGTATGCTTGCATTCACTTGTGTGTGTGAAAAGCCGTAGATATCATATGACTGGGACGGCACGCAAAGGCAGTGCCTTTAAAGTTTATTGGCTCTCTGTACTTCTCCCTACGTCCGTGTACACAGCGGCGTTTTAAAAAGTCATACATTTTATTTTTTGAAACCGATACCGATAATTTTGAAACCGATACCAATAATTTCCAATATTACATTTCAAAGCATTTATCGGCCGATAATATTGGCAGTCCGATATTATCGGACATCTCTATGGTTAACTATACTGTACCATAAAAAACACAAACTCACCCAAGCCTCAGCGGAGTCCCTCGATTTGCCTCGTTGGGGTCCAGCAGGGTAGATGACTCCTCCAGGAGAGTGGGGTCCTCCATCTGCAGGACAGTCCATTAACAGTAAAAAAAAAAAAAAGAATATTAAATAAAAAAGTAGACGGTTAATGCTAAACTCCGAGATGTCTGGTTGAATGATTAACCTCCTTAACAGCTTGTTAAACCTTGTTAAAGACAACTTTGCATCTGTAGTTTGTGGAGCAATGGAGCGGCACTAATGTTTGGGCAAAAGTGAGCGGGATAAAAGCGAGGTTTACATTGCTACTTTCTCCACTGTGTCCTGGCTCGCATGTTTTGTTTCTGTCTCGCGCTCACCTCGTCGAAAAACTGCTGAGTGCGCCGCAGAATGTGCTTGAGCTCGGTCAGCTCCAGGAAGTTCTTTTTCAGGGCTTCCTGGTTGGTGTTTATTTCCTTCAGCTCGTTCTCCAACTTCTCAAAAGTGGCCTGTGGGCGAGTCCAGCGGGAAGTAAAAAAACGGCGCTACTGGGAGATCTTGGCAGGCTAGTAGCGATGAGCAGGTACCTCCAAGTCGATCATGTCTCTCGGGAAGGGGACTTCTGGGTTCTCTCCGGTGTCGACTATTGGGATATTGGCCTTCTTGATCTCTTTCTCCACAAACCCTGACAATCAGAAAATGGCAGCGATACAATAAAAACTTGACACTTAAAGAGCAAGCCACCCCAATTAAATAACACATCGAAAAACAAAGGGCTTAAAGCTCTTCAAACTTAAAGTGTTTACAAAGTACAAAAGAAGAAGAACCATGACAAACATTCTCAATTTATTTCATCCATCCATTCATTCATTCTTAAAGTAATCTTACTTATCTCATCATATGAAATATGACTTACTTCACCAATTATTATTATTAAATTCTTACTATTATTTATTTATTTATTTTTATTGTGATTACTTATGGAGTTTATTGTGAAAAAATTGTGAACAGGAAGTGAACAAAAAGTTTTGCAACTGTTATGTAAAGAAAAGGGGTAGGATTAAATAAGCTCTTGCTTCTTCCTACTCCTTTTCGAACATGTTGAAAAGAAACTGGAAATTGTGATGTATCATGTTGTATGCTTGCATGTTCGAAATAAACTCAAACTCAAACTCAAACTCAAAGCAGGGGTGTCAAACTCAAATACAGAGTGGGCCAAAATTTCAAACTGAACAAAGCAGCGGGCCAAGGTTGAACAAATTAACCTTTTCATAGGGACCCAAACAAGTTTTGCATTGAATATTGAACAAGCAAGGCTGATATAACTTTATAGTGACATGCAAAATCGAGTTTCAAATAATAATAATAATAATAATTTAAAAATATCAATGGCATATCAAATAACATTTAAATAAAAATGTAATGCCTCTTTTCTATTTGCAGCCATCTGAGGTAAATATCAACATTAACTTTTTCCAAAAGGCTAATAATAAATTTGAAAATAAAATAACAATAATGAATTAATCAAACATTCAAGCCTTGAAGTAGCAAGAGAAAGTGCATGAATAAAACGTTAATTATTGCTCAGTTTGCTACACTGATTTGCACTGATGTCTTACTAAATTGTTTCCATGGACAATGTTTGTCATAAAGCGTCATGAAAGTACCGAAAAAATTACCGTATGCTTTGTTTACATCATTTTCACTGTACACATTGTCCCAACTTTGTTGTCTTAGATCTTTTTTTTTTAAAACATTGATACTTTTCTCTGTGCATAGTGTGCAAAGTGGAGCCTTACTTTACATTTTAGTGTTTTTTATAAGGCATAATTGCTTTGTTGACATTGAAAATTGCAACATTAATTAGAGGCAATATGGCTGCTAAAGTGCTTGTTTCCTTGCTAACGGTGTTTAGTCTGCAACCGGACGTGACGTCACGAGCAACTCAAGGTAGCGAAATATGGCACCTTTTTGATTTTTCGTGAATCATTACTTGGCAGTACCGACGTAATTGGGTGCCTATAAATGTACCAAATTCGGCACCAATTCTTACCAGTGAGCACTGTGTTGAACGCAATCAAGATTACGATATTAGGTGAAACGTGTGTAAAGGTAACTAAATTAGTGTTATTTCATGTTTAAAGCACTCTAATTATGTATATATACACTGATTTGCTTTAACACTGAATATGGAACAACCAACGCTTATATAACTTAATAGTGCAAAATCAACTTTCAAAAAACAAACGAAAAAACATCAATGGTATATTAAATAAAATGTAAATAAAAAATTGATTGCCTCTTTTCTATTTACAGCCTTCTGAGGTAAATATCAACATTAACTTGGTGGGCGGGGGTGGGATTGGGGGGGCACGGTTTGGTGGTAGCGGGGGGTGTATATTGTAGCGTCTCGGAAGAGTTAGTGCTGCAAGGGGTTCTGGGTATTTGGTCTGTTGTGTTTATGTTGTGTTACGGTGCGGATGTTCTCCCGAAATGTGTTTGTCATTCTTGTTTGGTGTGGATTCACAGTGTGGTGCATATTTGTAACAGTGTTAAAGTTGTTTATACGGTCACCCTCAGTGTGACCTGTATGGCTTATGTGTGTGTAAAAGCCGCATATATTACGTGACTGGGCCGGTACGCTGTTTGTTTGGAAGAAAAGCGGACGTGACGACAGGTTGTAGAAGACGTTGAAGGCGGTGCCTTTAAGGCACGCCCCCAATAATAACGGGTGGAAATCTTGGTTGCCCCGGGAGATTTTCGGGAGGGGCACTCCCGGGAAAATCGGGAGTGTTGGCAAGAATGAGTATTAGCGGTGAATGCGGAGTTACAGCGGCATTGCCGTTGCATAATACCGGCGGGGCAGCTCTAATGTTAATTTGATATTGCCTCAAGGGCCAAATGAAATTACACGGCGGGCCAGAGTTTGACACCCATGGCTTAAAGAGAAGGAACAAATAAGATACCGTTTTTGGAGTTTTGAGTACTGGCAGATACTCATCTGATACTTTTATTATTTTGTAGTGTGAAATGTTAGAAAATGTTTGACCAAGTGAAATTACTAAAACAAAAAACAATGGCAGGTATAAAACACTAATGTCTTTATTATTAACAGTCAGTAATAGACTTATGTTGTCTTTAAGTCAAAGTGAAGTCATAAATGGTTTTTTTTGGCGACACCAACTAGTCACCATAAATAGTTACGGTAATGATGTAGTAAGTTAAATGATGCAGACACGTTTGTTACTGGATACTTTCTAATACATTTCTGCCTTGCAGACTTTGTATCTGTAATATGCAACTATGGTTATTTGATAATTATTTGTTGTTTTAGACTGCAATATTTATATTTACATTTATTACATATTTCTAGCTTTTGTGCTATTGTGTGCATGGCTGTTGTGTAGCTGCAAGCTCCTAGAAGCCTATAGCCTACCATACCTTTTGTAAATGACTTGACTAAAATATGTGATAAGATGAACCTTGTGTGCTTACTGGAAGACATTTAGATGTTAATTGGCTGTTCAGCTTTGCACTAATAAACCCACAGCAGGACTGCTTGTATCAGAGCTCTTATATCAGGTATCTTTTTTATTTTTTTATCAGAGATCTTAAATGCAAGCCCATATACTGTTTTTTGCTGACATCGAACCGATATTTGATATCAATATCCGATTGGGACAACCCTAGAAAATAATGTTGCTGGTTATATAATTATAACCTATGTAATTTTATGTTAACATACATAATATATTACAATGTACATAGTATAATAATATATATATATATATATATATATATATATATATATATATATATATATATATATATATATATATATATATATATATATATATATATATATATATAATCATTATTAGTATTGTGTTACATGTTTGTTTTTATTAATATTTTTTGGGTTGTATTATGACCTTATTTACTTTTAAAAACAGTTTCATAATCGTAAACCTTTTCATACAATTTTCTTTACTTAAAATGACATCTTGGTTACTGTAAAAATATGCAATTTTTTTCTATTAGATTCAGTGTGTAAAATAGTGTTTTTTTTCTCTCCTGTATTAATGAGTATATTCTCATAAAATCATTTATTTTCGTAAAATTACTCCTGTATTATTGAAATGTTAGTCTAGTAAAAAATATGACTCCCCCCATATATATTACAATTGTGTGACTTTTTAGTTTTTTTATTAAATTACAACTTTATTGCAACCTAATTCTAGTAAAATTCAGATTTTTATGCCCAGTTAATATTATGACATTATTTTTCTCATATGGTGTATATTTTTGGGGTACTTTTGAGTGTGCCCTTGATGCTTCTATGTTTGTGTTAATGTTGAAATAATTGTCTTCCTCTTCTAAATATTTTTGAAGATGGTTTAACCATCGGATGTTCAAATAACATGAAACAAAATTGACTTAAAATGGAAATAACAATAAATTCTTTACAATTCATGTAGACTCACTCAGTTTGCGATCCATTTCCTCACATCGCCGCACCTCATTAACGAACTTGCGCTGGAAGACGTTAACGTCAGGGTTTAACTGCGAGAGAATCAAGCAAAACGTGTTAAATATGAAGCAAAATATGTTATTTTAGGGCTGTGCCCCATCATGTGCTCAAACAGTCTTTCTTTCAGTAAGTGAGGGACGTGAGGATACGACATGACTGCTGCGGATGCCCTCCACCTCAACTCTCTAGCATAATACTTCTCTCAGGCGTCTTTGGGGATGGAAGTTCTCACGACAGGAACAAGGCGCCAGCTGGGAGCACATGATGGAGATGACAGAGACTCACATCGCGGAACTGCACCATCCCAATCTCTCCCAGTTCGCTGACGCAACAGTAGGCCGCTTCCGACTGCAGGAAGAGCTGAGCCAGCGTCATCTCCTCGCTTCTGAAGAGTTCCCCCATAATGGCGGGTGGTTGCAAATGCCGCCGGTGTCCTGCAAGAAATCACAAACAATAATTCCACCCCGTTCTTAGTGGTGAAGCTCCATTGTGTAGCACCGTGGTGTGACGCTCACTAATGATGTAGGCCAATATCAACTATGTGTGCAGTTTGGCACAAGCGTGAGAGGGCTGACATGTGATGGCCAGAGGACAGAAAATCCGGTTGCCTTCACGCTGATCCCATGATCGGTGTAGGAATGCGGTTACGCTGGCATAGACTAATAGCACAATGCTAATAAAGATTGAACAGAGCAAGTGCTATTATGGGTAGAAGGCCAAGATTAATTTCTGCCCTTTCAGGGATGCCAGGCAATGAAAACAAAGCATTTCTCTGTCCATAGGACAGTGTTTTTCAACCACTGTGCCGTGAGATACAGTCTGGTGTGCCATGGGAGATCATCTAATTTTACCTATTTGGGTTCAAAATATTTAACTCTAGTCTGCAAATGATGTGTTGTTGTTGAGTGTCTGTGCTGTCTAGAGCTCAGCAGAGTAACCGTTAGGGATGTCCGATAATGGCTTTTTGCCGATATCCGATATTCCGATATTGTCCAACTCTTTAATTACCGATACCGATATCAACCGATATATGCAGTCGTGGAATTAACACATTATTATGCCTAATTTGGACAACCATGTATGGTGAAGATAAGGTACTTTTTAAAAATAATAATAAAATAAGAACTAAATTAAAAACATTTTCTTGAATAAAAAAGAAAGTAAAACAATATAAAAACAGTTACATAGAAACTAGTAATTAATGAAAATGAGTCAAATTAACTGTTAAAGGTTAGTACTATTAGTGGACCAGCAGCACGCACAATCATGTGTGCTTACAGACTGTATCCCTCGCAGACTGTATTGATATATAATGTAGGAACCAGAATATTGATAACAGAAAGAAATGGGGGGAGGGATGTTTTTTGGGTTGGTGCACTAATTGTAAGTGTATCTTGTGTTTTTTATGTTGATTTAATAAAAAAAATAAAAATAAAAAACCGATACAGATAATAAAAAACCCGATACCGATAATTTCCGATATTACATTTTAACGCATTTATCGGCCGATAATATCGGCAGGCCGATATTATCGGACATCCCTAGTAACCGTGTACCGTATTTTTCGGACTATAAGTCGCAGTTTTTTTTCATAATTTGGCCGGGGTGCGACTTATACTCAGGAGCGACTTATGTGTGAAATTATTAACACATTACCGTAAAATATCAAATAATATTATTTAGCTCATTCACGTAAGAGACTAGACGTATAAGATTTCATGGGATTTAGCGATTAGGAGTGACAGATTGTTTGGTAAACGTATAGCATGTTCTATATGTTATAGTTATTTGAATGACTCTTACCATAATATGTTACGTTAACATACCAGGCACGTTCTCAGTTGGTTATTTATGCCTCATGTAACGTACACTTATTCAACCTGTTGTTCACTATTCTTTATTTATTTTAAATTGCCTTTCAAATGGGGGCGGTATGGCGTAGTGGGTAGAGCAGCCGTGCCAGAAACCTGAGGGTTGCAGGTTCGCTCCCCGCCTCTTACCATCCAAATCGCTGCCGTTGTGTCCTTGGGCAGGACACTTCACCCTTGCCCCTGGTGCCGCTCACACCGGTGAATGAATGATGAATGAATGATAGGTGGTAGTCGGAGGGGCCGTAGGCGCAAACTGGCAGCCACGCTTCCGTCAGTCTACCCAGGGCAGCTGTGGCTATGAAAGTAGCTTACCACCCCCAGGTGTGAATGAATGATAGGTTCTCACTTCTCTGTGAAGCGCTTTGAGAGTCTAGAAAAGCGCTATATAAATCTAATCCATTATTATTATTACTATAAATGTCTATTCTTGATGTTGGGTTTTATCAAATAAATTTCCCCAAAAAATGCGCCTTATACTCCAGTGCGACTTATATATGTTTTTTTCCTTCTTTATTATGCAGTTTCGGCCGGTGCGACTTATACTCCGGAGCGACTTATACTCCAAAAAATACGGTATTTGGGTTAAAAATATTTTTTTTTGCAAACTATGTGTTGTTGTTGAGTGTCGGTGCTGTCTAGAGCTCGGCAGAGTAACCTTGTAATACTCTTCCATATCAGTAGGTGGCAGCCGGTAGCTAATTACTTTGTAGATGTCGGAAACAGCGGGAGGCAGTGTGCAGGTAAAAAGGTGTCCAATGCTTAAACCAAAAATAAACAAAATATATGAGCCCCTAAGAAAGGGCATTGAAGCTTAGGGAAGGCTATGCAGAACGAAACTAAAACTGAACTGGCTACAAAGTAAACGAAAACAGAATGCTGGACGACAGCAAAGACTTACTGTGGAGCAAAGACGGCGTCCACAATGTACATCTGAACATGACATGACAATCAACAATGTCCCCACAAAGAAGGATAAAAAACAACTGAAATATTCTTGATTGCTAAAACAAAGTAGATGCGAGAAATATTGCTCAAAAGGAAGACATGAAACTGCTACAGGAAAATACCAACAAAAAAAAAGAGCGCAAGACAAGACACACAGGTAAACAGCAATAAACTCAAAATTAGTCATGGCCTGATGTGACAGGTCGTGACAGTTGACCTACTTTGAAGACAAGAGCTATAGTGATGCATGGTTGGTTATGGTTTAAAGTCATATCCAACGATTGCGACAACGACTTTTTACTGTCAACCGAGTTTCGTTTTTTAATGATTTCTGCTGGTGGTGTGCCTCCGGAAATTTTTCAACGCAAAAAAATGTGCCTTGGCTCAAAAAAGGTTGAAAAACACTGCCATAGGAGGTGCCATAACCACCTTGTAGGAGGAGGAAAAAAGGACCACCCAGGTCTTATCTGTGGATTACAAGAGGAGCATGTGATCTCAAGCACCATTAAGCCTCACTACTCCTTTGCTTTCAGCATGCAACTTCACGGTTAGTCCAAATGTTTACTTTAACAGCACATCCATCGGTGCAGTTGACAGCTTCACCTGTCTAAAACAGGAAGTGGCACATCCTGCACAGCTAATGTGCCAATAAACTGCTATAATGGGGATTATATACAATGGCGGCAGTAGTGATTCCCGGTTAGCTATAGTTGACTTTTTAACACTTTAAGCACACTTGAAAGCGTATATTTGGGAAGCGTTTTGACATCTAGAACAAACGATGACGTAATGCGGTTAATAAAACATGCCTGGCTAATTAGCTTTGTTTTGTTAAACTGTGGCTAAAGTCAAGCACCTGTTCATCGATGTTGAACCTTCGTAGAATCACTTGTGTTACTTGTTTTTTATAACTATAACGTTTTGCTTTAGTTTTCCTTACTTACCGATGAAATTGGGATATTATCGTCCGCCTTTCAGTCCTGTTTGTTGTTATAGACGTTTCAGTGGCGGAGCAGAGAGGAGTGAAGCGTCCATTTGTCAGCGAAAGCGCTCAAAGCGGAAGTAGAATTGTCGGTCACGTGACCACCTCCTTTATATAGTCATTCACGCCCATCCAACTAAGGTTAAAAAAAAAAAAAATAAAAATAAAAACAGTCAGTAAAGATTAGAAAACTAATTTTACCATCTTGGCACATAAGTATTACTTATTTGATTTTTGATTTATTTATTTTTTTTAGTTGAGTTGTGAACGCTCATGATTTGTGTCGTAAACAGTTGACACAAATACCAATGATTATGCTTCTCCCATCTCTTTTTCGGACATGTGGAATTTTGCATCGCAGAGCAAACACGCATTGACAACATTCACAATCACAGACAAGCGGTATAAAATGGATGGATGGAATTTAGCGAATACGTCTTTGTCTTATTTTGAATGCTCATACCGGAAACGCACAATGCCAAGCGCGTACTCGGTCACGTGACCACCTCTTTTAAATAGGCATTCATTATATAGTCATTCACGCCCATCCAACTGAGGTAAAAAAATAAAATAAAAATGTCAGTAAAGATTAGAAAACTACTTTACCAGCTTGGCACATAAGTATTACTTATGTG
This sequence comes from Entelurus aequoreus, assembly GCF_033978785.1. Taxonomy (NCBI): domain Eukaryota; kingdom Metazoa; phylum Chordata; class Actinopteri; order Syngnathiformes; family Syngnathidae; genus Entelurus; species Entelurus aequoreus. Next base: position 12,623,086 of record NC_084736.1, on the reverse strand, counting down.
ATTTTTTATTTTTTTAGTTGAGTTGTGAACGTTCAAGATTCGTGTCGTAAACAGTTGACACAAATACCAAGATTATGCAAGTTGACACAAATACCAATGGTTGTGCTTCTTCCATTTCCTCTGCAGACATGTGGAATTTTGCAAGTGTAAATATGATATGTGCCATCGTAATTTAGCTGCATTCGGGCGGAAGCCGGGGTACACCCTGGACAAGTCGCCAGCCTATCGCAGGGCAAACACATGTAGACAACATTCACACTCACAGACAAGCGGTAGAAAATGGATGGATGTAATTTAGCTAATATGCATTTCTCTTATTATGAATGTTCATACCGGAAACGCACGTACTCTCAAGCATGTTACACAAACCGACCGCGTGGAGGCAGTAATGACTTTCTGTAAATATTGCATTAGCTTGATGTTTGGCTAATGCTAACCGTTTATATATTTATTCTAGGAAAATTCCACAAAATAGGCATGGAAGGCTGTCAATTTGTCTTTATGTGGGCATTGTTTTTGTTCAGTTTTAAAAGCCATTTCCCGACCCTCTACTACTAAACGACCTAAACTAAAGGTGAGTGACGCAAGAAAAATAACTGGACTGAAACAAAAAGTCACGTTTTTTTTTTTAAATGTGCTTTAAAGGCCTACTGAAATGAATTTTTTTTATTTAAACGGGGATAGCAGATCTATTCTATGTGTCATACTTGATCATTTCGCGATATTGCCATATTTTTGCTGAAAGGATTTAGTATAGAACAACGACGATAAAGATTGCAACTTTTGGTATCTGATAAAAAAAAGGCTTGCACCTACCGGAAGTAGCGTGACGTAGTCAGTTGAACATATACGCAAAGTTCCCTATTGTTTACAATGATGGCCGCATGAAGTGAGAGAGATTCGGACCGAGAAAGCGACAATTTCCCCATTAATTTGAGCGAGGATGAAAGATTTGTGGATGAGTAAAGTGCAAGTGAAGGACTAGTGGGGAGTTGAAGCTATTCAGATAGGAAAGATGCTGTGAGAGCCGGGGGTGACCTGATATTCAGCTGGGAATGACTACAACAGTAAATAAACACAAGACATATATATACTCTATTAGCCACAACACAACCAGGCTTATATTTAATATGCCACAAATTAATCCTGCATAAAAACACCTGCGTGTTTGTTATGCTAGCTCCTAGCTCCTCTGCTAGCTCCTAGCTCCATAGAACACGCCAATACAATTCAAACACCTGATCAACACACACAATCACTCAGCCCAAAAGACCGTTTACCTAACCCAAGGTTCATAAAGCTTATATATTTTTAAAAAGTTACGTACGTGACGCGCACATACGGTCAAGTTATCGAATGTTTAGCAGCCAAGGCTGCATACTCACGGTACCTGATATTCAGCTGGGAATGACTACAACAGTAAATAAACACAAGACATATATATACTCTATTAGCCACAACACAACCAGGCTTATATTTAATATGCCACAAATTAATCCTGCATAATAACACCTGCGTGTTTGTTATGCTAGCTCCTAGCTCCTCTGCTAGCTCCTAGCTCCATAGAACACGCCAATACAATTCAAACACCTGATCAACACACACAATCACTCAGCCCAAAAGACCGTTCACCTAACCCAAGGTTCATAAAGCTTATATATTTTTAAAAAGTTAGTACGTGACGCGCACGTACGGTACGGTACGTGTTATGCTAGCTCCTAGCTCCTCTGCTAGCTCCTAGCTCCATAGAACACGCCAATACAATTCAAACACATGATCAACACACACAATCACTCAGCCCAAAAGACCGTTCACCTAACCCAAGGTTCATAAAGCTTATATATTTTAAAAAAGTTACGTACATACGCAAAAAAAAGCCAAAGCTGCATACTCACAGTAGCACGTCTGCGTCTTTGTCATCCAAATCAAAGTAATCCTGGTAAGAGTCTGTGTTGTCCCAGTTCTCTACAGGCGTCTGTGTATCCAAATCAAAAGTCCTCCTGGTTAGAGTCTCTGTTATCCGAGTTCTTCCATCTTGACTGCATCTTCCGGGAATGTAAACAAAGAAGCGCCGGCTGTGTACTGTTGTGGCTGACTACGTTCGAAAAATACGTCCATTTCGCACCGACAACTTTCTTCTTTGCTTGCTTGGCTTCCTTCTCCATAATGCAATGAACATGATTGAAACAGATTCACGAACACAGATGTCCAGAATACTGTGGAATTATGAAATGAAAAGAGAGCTTTTTCGTATCGGCTTCAATGTGGAAGGCATACCCGTGTTCGCCGGGCTACGTCACACGCATACGTCATCCGCAGAGGCGTTTCGAACCGGAAGTTTAGCGGCAAATTTAAAATGTCACTTTATAAGTTAACCCGGCCGTATTGGCATGTGTTATAATGTTAAGATTTCATCATTGATATATAAACTATCAGACTGCGTGGTCGGTAGTAGTGGGTTTCAGTAGGCCTTTAAAGAAAAATAAATAGTGTGTATATATTTTTGATAATGACTATTAACTATTTTAGGAGTGTCAAACTCACACTTCTGGCTGCCGTTAGTATATGTTCACTGTATGAATATCCATCCATCCATTTCTACCGCTTTCATTCCTCATGATATTATTAAACAATTGCAAAAGCATTTTGATTTTATTTTTTTTACATTCACTGTAAAAAAAACAAAAAAAACAAATCTGTACATTTACAGTAAAACACTGTTAGCTGACTTGTATTGTAAAATGTACAATATATTGTTGTAAATGAAAAAAAAACCATTTGTTTCCTGTAAGAATTCTGGTGACTGAATTTTGAGTTTGAGTTTATTTCGAACATATGTTGCTCCAAAACCTGTATGTACCTTTCAGCATTAATGGCACCTTCACAGATGTGTAAGTTGGGCACTAATACACCCCCATACCATCACAGATGCTGGCTTTTCAACTTTGCGCCTATAACAATCCGGATGGTTCTTTTCCTCTTTGCTCCAGAGGACACGACGTCCACAGTTTCCAAAAACAATTTGAAATGTGGACTCGTCAGACCACAGAACACTTTTCCACTTTGTATCAGTCCATCTTAGATGAGCTCAGGCCCAGCGAAGCCGACAGCGTTTCTGGGTGTTGTTGATAAACGGTTTTCGCCTTGCATAGGAGAGTTTTAACTTGCACTTACAGATGTAGCGACCAACTGTAGTTACTGACAGTGGGTTTCTGAAGTGTTCCTGAGCCCATGTGGTGATATCCTTTACACACTGATGTCGCTTGTTGATGCAGTACAGCCTGAGGAATCGAAGGTCACAGGCTTTGCTGCTTACGTGCAGTGATTTCTCCAGATTCTCTGAACCCTTTGATGATATTACGGGGCGTAGATGGTGAAATCCCTAAATTCCTTGCAATAGCTGGTTGAGAAAGGTTTTTCTTAAACTGTTCAACAATTTGCTCACGCAATTGTTGACAAAGTGGTGACCCTCACCCACTCCTTGTTTGTGAATGACTGAGCATTTCATGGAATCTACTTTTATACCCAATCATGGCACCCACCTGTTCCCAATTTGCCTGTTCACCCGTGGGATGTTCCAAATAAGTGTTTGATGAGCATTCCTCAACTTTATCAGTATTTATTGCCACCTTTCCCAACTTCTTTGTCACGTGTTGCTGGCATCAAATTCTAAAGTTAATGATTATTTGGAAAAAAAAAATGTTTATCAGTTTGAACATCAAATATCTTGTCTTTGTAGCATATTCAACTGAATATGGGTTGAAAATGATTTGCAAATCATTGTATTCTGTTTATATTTACATCTAACACAATTTCCCAACTCATATGGAAACAGGGTTGTTATATGAAATTGCATGCAGTACATGCATTTTTTTTTACTGCCAAAATGGAAAAAACGGATACTAGTACTTTATTGACGCGTCTTATTGTTAGGGTTTTGCGGGCCATGTTAAAGCCTGTGGTGATCCCATTTGACACCATTTTTCTAGAACAGTTAAGGCTGAAACGACGCGTCGACGTAGTCGACGTCATCGACGTCATCGGTTACGTAAATACGTCGACGCCGTTTTTGTGCGTCGACGCGTCGCATAATGACGTCACACTACCGTCATGGCGAAGCGCAAAGCAGACGATCAAAGCAGACGATGCGAGCGGTGCGAGCGAGGGGGAAAAATCACGCCAAAAGTCGTCAAAAGTGTGGGAGTATTTCAATAAACGGCCTAATAATGTTGTTGTATGCACACTGTGTCGAGCGGAAATGGCCTATCATAGCAGCACAACGGCTATGAACGAACATTTGAAAAGAAAACCATCAACTATTCAATCGTCCGCGCGAGTATACGTTGTCATCATTACACAAAAACATGAATGTGTCATTTGTATCTGCTAGGGGTGTAACGGTACGTGTTTTGTATTGAACCGTTCCGGTTCGGTACGGGGGTGTACCGAACGAGTTTCTAAGCTAAAGCTAAAGTTTTAACAAGCTGCTTTGCTCCTACTGCTTCTGTCTCAGCACGCAGCATTGTCCCACCCACACAACCATCTGATTGGTACACACAAAGCATTATCAGCCAATCAGCAGTGCGTATTCAGAGCGCATGTAGTCAGCGCTTCAGCGTGGAGCAGATAGGTGTTTAGCAGGTGAGCATCAGGCAGCGGACTCTCCCCAAATGATAATAAACACCTCCCAGTCAACTACTAGTAACATCACTATGAGCCCGTTGACCTTCTAGAAACTTAAACTGCAGCTCAGCTCACTCGCAGTCCTGGCTTGAGGTGAAGGCTAATTAGCTCTCAGTTCCAGCCACATCGACCCCTTCTGAGCGCCTATTTTCAGCTGCTGGGAATATTGTAAACAAGAAAAGAAGCAGAGCATGTAGACATGCTAACCTTTCTTCATTACAACTGTTAGTCACTCACTGGAATGAGTAGAATTGGTTATTGTGTACTGTGCTGGACTGGATGTTTATTTTGCACATTTTAAAAGCAATACTTAATGTTTACAGTGCTCCAGAATATTTAGATTGGCCCTTTTTTGTATTGGATGATTATCTTTATTTTTGCACATTTTAGCAAATAAGCAATACTTTCACTTTTGTTGAAATGTTTACACTGTTGTTACAGAATATTTCGTTTTGCACTTTTTTGTATTGGATGTTTATCTTTATTTTTGCACATTTTAAAGCAAAATAAGCAATACTTTTACTTTTGAAATGCTTATACTATTGCAGAATATTAAGATTTGCACTGGATGTTGACTTTTATATTTGCACATTAAAAAGCAAATAAGCTACTTTTAATTTTGTTAAATGTTAAAAGTTTTAAATGTTTACATTGTTACAGAATATTTAGTCATGTTGTTGTCAATGTTGAATGAGTGGCCATACTTCTTTTTTTTTTTAAATAAAAGCCATGCCTTTTGAAAAAACTGACCTACATTTATTTTTTCATCTTCATTTTGAATAAAAAAATAATCGGTAAAAGGAAAAATAATGTATAGATTAATCGAAAAAAATAATATATAGATTAACCGATTAATCGAAGAAAATAATCTATAGATTAATCGATAGAAAAATAATCGTTAGCTGCAGCCTTAAGAACAGTGATTCGTAAACTATGGTACTAGTGGTCGCGGGCTCCATCTAACCAAATAATCGCTTAAAAGGGAACTGCAATTTTTGAGGAATTTTGCCTATCATTCACAATCCTTAATGAGAGACAAGAGCACATGTCTTTTTTTTAGGATTCTAAAGAATATAAAAAACACTTGCAACGTGTGGCTAATGGGAATCACTGTTGTAGCCTTCAAAGCCCTTTAAAAACTCTTCAAAACCCTCCATCAAAGTTCTATAAACACACCGCAAGTCTATATAATGTCGTAACTGACACATTCATAACAATTAGTAATATATCTACGTTCAATATTTGTCGTATTTTGGTCATTTTGAGCAATAACCGAACTTCTTTCCTGAGCGCATTTATTTTTGTTTCCATTCGCATTGTTTCTATTTTATACCTGCATTGTCCTTACCATCTTTTCCATCATTTGTAACTGAGCTACTGTGTGGAACAATTTCCCTTGTGGATCATTAAAGGCCTACTGAAACCCACTACTACCGACCACGCAGTCTGATAGTTTATATATCAATGATGAAATCTTAACATTGCAACACATGCCAATGCGGCCGGGTTAACTTATAAAGTGCAATTTTAAATTTCCCGGCAAACTTCCGGTTGAAAACGTTTCGATATGATGACGTTTGCGCGTGACGTCAACAGTTGAAGCGGAAGTATTCGGAGCCCATTGAATCCAATATAAAAAGCTCTGTTTTCATCTCAAAATTCCACAGTATTCTGGACATCTGTGTTGGTGAATCTTTTGCAATTTGTTTAATGAACAATGGAGACTGCAAAGAAGAAAGTTGTAGGTGGGATCTGTGTATTAGCGGCGGACTACAGCAAAACAACCAGGAGGACTTTGAGATGGATAGCAGACGCGCTAGCCGCCGACCTCACCTTAACTTCCTCCGTCTCCGGGCCGCCGACCGCATCGGTGATCGGGTGAAGTCCTTCGTCATACCGTCGATCACTGGAACACAGGTGAGCACGGGTCGTGATGAGCAGATGAGAGCTGGCGTAGGTGCAGAGCTAAAGTTTTTAGCATAGCTCTGTTGAGGTTCCGTAGCTAAGTTAGCTTCAATGGCGTCGTTAGCAACAGCATTGCTAAGCTTCGCCAAGCTGGAAAGCATTAACCGTGTAGTTACATGTCCGGAGTTTGGTAGTATTGTTGATCTTCTGTCTATCCTTCCAGTCAGGGGCTTATTTGTTTTGTTTCTATATGCAGTTAAGCCCGATGCTATCACGTTAGCTCAGTAGCTAAAGTGCTTCACCAATGTATTGTCGTGGAGATAAAAGTCACTGTGAATGTCCATTTCGCGTTCTCGACTCTCATTTTCAAGAGGATATAGTATCCGAGGTGGTTTAAAATACAAATCTGTGATCCACAATAGAAAAAGGAGAGAGTGTGGAATCCAATGAACCCTTGTACCTAAGTTACGGTCAGAGCGAAAAAAGATACGTCCTGCACTGCACGCTAGTCCTTCACTTTCACGTTCCTCATCCACAAATCTTTCATCCTCGCTCAAATTAATGGGGTAATCGTCGCTTTCTCGGTCCGAATCTCTCTCGCTGCATTGAAAACAATAGGAAAATGTGAGCAGCCCTTCCTCCGGTGACGTCACGCTACTTCCGGTAGGGGCAAGGCTTTTTTTATCAGAGACCAAAAGTTGCGAACTTTATCGTCGTTGTTCTCTACTAAATCCTTTCAGCAAAAATATGTCAATATCGCGAAATGATCAAGTATGACACATTGAATGGATCTGCTATCCCCGTTTAAATTAAAAAAAATTCATTTCAGTAGGCCTTTAAAGTTTGTCTAAATTTAAGTCTATAGCAGCGCACTTCCGGCAACAAACGCGAGTAGGTTGTAATCATGGCAGAATTGGTAACAGACAACAAGGACGACTGTTTTTGGGCAACCGAGAAATCACAGCCTAACTTTTTGAAGCTGAATATACTGAGCATGAACAGTACCTTCCGTTCATTCTATTTTCAGTTCTGAAACGCAAGTCAAAAAACAAAGATAGGGCTGTTTTTAGATTTTTGTTATTTATGGAAGATTTTAAAACAAACAAAAAAGGGTTGATTTTCATTCAAATATTGCCATAAAATTGGATTTTGTGCTTTTTCCTTTTATGTATTTTTATTTTTATTTTTTTATGGCAATTTTTTAAAAGGAAAATCGACCCTTTTGTGTGTGTTTTCAAATCTGCCATATAAAGTTAAAATAAAAAAATTGTTTTTTGATTTGCGTTTCAAAATTGGAAATAGAATGAACGGAAGGTACGCGGACCAATGCTCCTTCTAGTTGCATGTAAATGGTCTGAAAACGTCCATCCATCCATCCATTTTCTACCACTTGTCCCATTCGGGGTAGCGGGGGTGCTGGAGCCTATCTCAGCTGCATTCGGGCGGAAGGCGGTGTAAACCCTGGACAAGTCGCCACCTCATCACAGGGCCAACACAGATAGACAGTTGTAGTGTTGCCAATCAGCCTATCCCCAGGTACATGTTTTTTGGAGGTGGGAGGAAGCCGGAGTACCCGGAGGGAACCCACGCAGTCATGGGGAGAACATCCAAACTCCACACAGAAAGATCCTGAGGCCAGGATCGAACCCAGGACCTTCGTATAGTGAGGCAGACGCGCTAACCTCTCCACCACCGTGCTGCCCGGTCTGAAAATTATGCATCCATTTAGAATCAGAATGAATAAGAATCACAATTCGGATGTGAATCTTATTGTTATTACTAATATAAATATAGCCTATGTTTGAATGCATTTATTATGTTACTCTGATTTACATTCAAATCCAATGTTAAACTTGCCTGCCTCTTTTGAAAGTGACCTTTGACCCTATGCTATATTGCAATATAAAGGGCTTTGACACAAAATGTCAGTGTTCAGCCTTTACCTTGTTCTTGTGCCAACGTTGGGGCTATATGGCTCCTCCGCTGGGTTCTGCATAGAAGGCACTTTCATCACAATGGGCATGTGTGAAATTGTTCACCGTGGTGCTGCATAAACTCCAGAGTGTATCGTGTTGCTGTTTGTCATTTGCTGGAACGCCCCCCCCCCCCCCCCCCCCAGCCCCCACGTGTGTGTGGCGGGACGGGGGGGACAGAATGGGGTGGAGTCCCGGCAGCAATTGGAAGCCAGGGGGGGTCTGGGCAGGGTTTAGTCAGGAAAAGTCTGACAGGGTGGTTTCACATGGAGCGGCGTGCCTGAGCTGTGAGAGGCCCAACTCCCCTTGGCTGGCTGGCTGGCATCCCAAAGCAGAAGCACAGAGGTTTTAGTGTGAAAGGGTACGAGGAACAGTGAGAGAAGCAAGAGGGGATCCAAGAGGCTCTCGTTGGTCATTTTTCAGAAGGTTTATTTTCATCTGCAGAGGGAGTGCAAGTTTGTTTTTGGAGCTGACAGCCATGGCGGATACAGCGGTCCAGAAGGAGCACGGCGCTCTGGCAGAGGTCTCCTACGATGACGACGAGGTCGCCCTCGTGGGTGCTGCCACAGAGCCGGCGGTGGACGGCGGTAAACCCGCAGAGGAAGTGCTCGCCATCGGCTCCGGAGAAAAGAGCGAAGCCCAGGCGAACGGCGTCATGGTCCTGTCCCTGCTCGACAAGATCATCGGGGTGGTGGACCAGATCCAGCTGACACAGAACGGGCTGGAGGCTCGACAGGAGGCCATGGAGAAGTCGGTGTCCGCCATCCAGGGGGAGCTGACCAAGCTGTCCAAGAGCCACCTGGGGACGGCCACCACTGTCAACAAGATGCTGGACAAGGTCCGCAAGGTCAGCGTCAACGTCAAGACAGTGCGGAGCAACCTGGAGAAGCAGGCGGGCCAGATCAAGAAGCTGGAGAGCAACGAGGGCGAGCTGCTCAAGAGGCGCAACTTCAAAGTCCTAATCAGCCAGGTGAGCACGGTATTGTCCAAAAGTCATTTTTAAAAATGGACGGTTAGAGTAACAAACTGGAAAAAGTAACTTATTTTCCACCAGCGTCGACATAGTATGAGGCGGACTAGGTTCTGTATAAAATACAGGGTCAGATAAATACCGGATGTAACGATTATAATGCGGCTATTTACCCTCATCCCTGTCTGTAAGGCTTTGTGAAACATGGCGGGGGAAAGTGATACCCTTACACATTGATGGAGTCCCAACTCTGTTACAGTTCGGATGTTATCTCAGTCAGCGGATCTGTGTCGCTGTTCTTTACAAACCGCAGCGACAGAAAAATGGCGGCTTTTTGCAGGCAGACTGAAAGGGGCTTAAAGCAACTGTACGACATCGAAAGCTTCCAGCTTCCACATGATCCTACAACGGATGTACGCCAGTTTAGAGAAAGACCAGACGGATATGTTTATTGCATCAAAGTTGCGCACATGAAAACCATAATCACCAAGCAAAAAGGTCACTCTCTGGGTTTTACCCTTTTGGCACCCTGGAGGCAGACACTGAATACACGGCCCAGCCACTCCCCTCCTTTTTGATTGCTCACTTTGGACGCCAATCCAATGAAACCTGTTACCGTCGAACCGAGGTAACAGTTTAACTCAGCGCACGGAACAAGACTTGTCTTTTTGCACACTGATAGCGGTTTCTATTAGGGATCTGCCGATCGATCAACCATGGTTTTTTTGTGGAAAAAAGTACGAAAACTGCCCCAATTAATGCCTTTCCAAGTCGATCACCTCTGACTGATACTTCATTTTTGGTCACTCAACTGCTTAGTTAATATAATCACCTCTATTGCGGAAAATAAACTAAATTTTTTAGTACTTTAAGTTTATTCACACAGTCAGAGCAGGCCTGGATTAGACATGTTAATCGCTAAACTAGCTTCAAACGACACAAGAAATTTCGAAGTCTAGATTACTATTTTCATGTCTACAAATTCAGGTAAGAATTCCCTGGACCAAAGAGGAATTTGAGCGGATACAAAACAAAGGATTTAAAAGATAGTAGATAGTAGTTTTGACTTTTGTTTAGGTATGGTGTTCTATTGACTTTGTTTTAACCAAACATTCTTATGTAATAAATAAGGAACTAGTTAAAATATTGTGCCTATATTGTTAAACTGTCAATAGCACTCACCAAAACTATTTTGATCGCAATAGAACGATTTCACTCATGGAAGATTGGCAGCATAAAACCCTGATCGGAACATCCCGAATTTGAAATGTTTTGACACCATACATGTTTAATTCCTATGAGATGTCTGGCATCAGAGGGTTGGTCTTGAACTGGGCAATAAGCTAAGAACCAACAAAGAACAACAACAAGAACCAACAGGAAGCAATACATGAAGCTACAACTCTGAATCTATCTTGGGGCGTACCCCAGGGATCAATCCTGGGTCCAAAATTGTTCCGCCTCTATACAGTATAAACCACATTTGTAAAGTTACAAAGGACTTAAAGTAAATACTAGGGATGTCACTGTATAAACATTTCCTATCAGTTCAGTTCAGTTCAGTTTATTTATTTTTATAGCACATTTAAAAACAACCCCAGTTGGCCAAAGTGCTGTACAGACATAGGAAAAGGGGCACATAGTGTCACATTTACATCGTAACACGGAAGGATGAATAAAATGCAGTAGTAAAATATACCTTCAAAGAAGTGCGGAATATATCACCTAAAATACTGAAATGTGATAAATAAATAAAAAGGATAAAACAAGAAATTAAAACAACCAAGAAATAAAAATCATGGTTACTGTGACGGTTATCATTATTATCACGGTACTTTTAAATTAAATAAACATTTTCAAAAAGTACTGAAACTAAAATCTTTTAACCAACTTTTTATTTAAAAAAAAACCCACAAACAACACATCCAAAATGATTTGTAGAAGAAATATTATTGTAGATCAAAACACTGTTTCATGGACCTCAAGTAGAACTTGAATGTGCACATTAAAGCAACACAAGTAATATAAACAAAGTAATATGGCAGAAAAAAAACTAAAACATAAATAAATAAAATAAATGTAAAAATTGTGCTTTATTGACATTAGAGATGCAAAAAAATTTAAACAAATTTTGCAAGGTGGCACTTGTTGGCCATAAGACGTAACTGCACTTTTTGTCCATATAGATACAAATAGTGTTCATGTATGAGATATAGTCTTATGCAAAAAAAGGTGCTGGGGAATTAGAGAAAAAAGTGTAAAATTAGCTAAAACAGTTAGCACTTTAATGTTAGCATGCTAAAGTTAGCATGCTAACAGTTAACAGGTGTCCCATACCAGGTTAAATGACTGTCGACTTAGACTTATTTGCCAAAAAAGCTCCATTACTACCACGAGCCTCTGCAGCCGCTGCCATCTTGAGCTATCTGTAGTGTAAACGGTTGCAAAATTGGCTCACAAAGCTCTGCGCTGTATTGACGTTTATGTTAGCATGCTAACATAAATATAAACATGCTAACGATTAGCATGTGTCACATACCAAGTTATATGACTGTAAGGCAGGGGTCCCCAAACTACGGCCCGGGGGCCGGATCCGGCCCGCCAGCGTCCAAAATCAGGCCCGTGGGAAGTCCCAAGTATAAAAAATAAAAAAATTCTGTCTTTTCTTATCCACTTTGTACCGCGGTGTCTCCTAGCTGCTCAGGCAAATCATATTGTCTAAAAATGCATTTTCTTATTGATAACTTGACATCATCGCGCGCGCGGAAAGTGCGCTATATATATCTAATATACACTACCGTTCAAAAGTTTGTGGTCACCCAAACAATTTTGTGGAATAGCCTTCATTTCTAAGGACAAGAATAGACTTTCGAGTTTCAGATAAAAGTTCTCTTTTTCTGGCCATTTTGAGCATTTAATTGACCCCACAAATGTGATGCTCCAGAAACTCAATCTGCTCAAAGGAAGGTCAGTTTTGTAGCTTCTGTAACGAGTTAAACTGTTTTCAGGTGTGTGAACATGATTGCACAAGGGTTTTCTAATCATCAATTAGCCTTCTGAGCCAATGAGCAAACACATTGTACCATTAGAACACTGGAGTGATAGTTGCTGGAAATGGGCCTCTATACACCTATGTAGATATTGCACCAAAAACCAGACATTTGCAGCTAGAATAGTCATTTACCACATTAGCAATATATAGAGTGTATTTCTTTAAAGTTAAGACTAGTTTAAAGTTATCTTCATTGAAAAGTACAGTGCTTTTCCTTCAAAAATAAGGACATTTCAATGTGACCCCAAACTTTTGAACGGTAGTGTATATATATATATATATATATATATATATATATATATATATATATATATATATATATATATATATATATATATACACACACACAGTACAGCCCGGCCCCCGGGCAAATTGTTTTAACTCAATGCGGCCCCCGAGTCAAAAAGTTTGGGGACCCCTGCTGTAAGGTGTATGGCTGTTTAATTAGAGGAAAAAAACTTAAAGTTAGCTTAAAAGTTAGCACTTTATGATAATAAAACAAAAAATAGGTAAACATGAATAAACACACACTCACGTACACAAACACATGTACACACTCCTGAAAAAATGAAGATAAATTGCTATGGAAGGAAACAAATAGTATAATTAAGTAGGTGTTGTTTCTTCCTTTAAACATTAAAGTTAAAGTACCAATGATTGTCACACACACACTAGGTGTGGTGAAATTCGTCCTCTGCATTTGACCCATCCCCTTGTTCACCCCCTGGTAGGTGAGGGGAGCAGTGGGCAGCAGCGGTGCCGCGCCCGGGAATCATTTTTGGTGATTTAACCCCTAATTCCAACCCTTAATGCTGAGTGCCAAGCAGGGAGGTAATGGGTCCCATTTTTATAGTCTTTGGTATGACTCGGCCGGGGTTTGAACTCACGATCTACCGATCTCAGGGCGGACACTCTAACCACTAGGCCACTGAGTAGGTAATGAGAGACTGTAAATATGTGATGTACCAATAGTGTAACTGTATGCGTGTTCGAAATGAAATAAAACCACAACCAAGCATCCGCTCATGTCTCACCCTTGTCCAAATATGCTGCAGTTGACAAAAATAAGTACAGTATACTATTTTTTTCCTGGGGGGCACCTGTTGCTCGGCAGAATTCATGGGGCACATTTTTCAAAAAGCCAGTGTGAAACGTTCAAACTGACTAAACCGAGTGAAATAATGTGGAAATTGACTTCATACAAAGTTGTTTTTTACGCTAGAAAACGAACAAATCTTTTTAGTAGTATTACCGTACGTACATTGTTATCTCACTTGACCACGTTCATTCATGTGCATTAATTTCATAGTTAAAATGCCACTCTGTATTAAATATAAGATCTGCACAGCTGCCCACAATGTTATTTGGTGTCATGTGAAGGCTTCTTGAGGCTCCTCCCGTTCCACAGGACTTCCAGTAGGATTACGCAGTAAAACGCTATAAATACAGAAGGTGTCAATAAAAATATTATACTTCTAAACACAGGCATGGGAGGGGATGGGTGGAGATAGAACCTACCCCCGTCTACCGCAGAGCATAGTTGGCAACGCCTCAGATGAAGATGTAGTTAGCGTGCGGTTATTTGGACCTGTCACATGTGTCGGATTAATTTTGGAAACAAAAGTCATAAAAGCAAGGCCGCAATGTGAGTGGATGTGCGTGAGAGGGTGATGGCGGAGCTGCTGAGCGACGGAGCTCCCGTTGTGAACATGACACTCGCCCTGCGCCGCTCTGTTTTTAGCAGGAGACGTTCTCACGTCCGGCTGCCGAAGGTTTAGCTTGCAGCAACCGTGCTTGTTTTATCTCAGACCCACGAGAACAAAACGCTAAGTGTGACTCTTAACCTTATTCTAAATCTGACTGCACGCCCCCAAGCTTGTGACTTAATTCAACAACGCATTTCATTCTTCAGCCTGTCACTATGCGCAGTGCATTTTGCACCTTGCTCTACGTCACCACATTGGCATTAGGGAGGGGCCTCAATTCTGTATCACAATATACCGTATTTTCCGGATCATAGGGCGCATCGGATTATAAGGCGCACTGCCGATGAGCGGGTCAAGTCAGGTCTATTTTCATACAAAAGGCACACCGGATTATGGGGCGCATTAAAGGAGTCATATTCTGATTTTTTTTTTCTAAACGTAAAACCCTTCCTTATGGTCTAGATAACATGTAATGGTGGTTCTTTGGTCAAAATGTTGCATAGATGATGTTTTACAGATCATCTTCAAGCCGCTTTCTGACAGTCTCTTCAGGATGCGCCGTTTTGTGGGCGGTCTTACCGTATTTTCCGCACCATAAGGCGCCCCGTGTTATTAGCCGCACCTTCAATGAACGGCATATTTCAAAACTTTGTTTACCCATTAGCCGCACCGGGGCTATTAGCCGCACCTACGCTGCGCTAAAGGGAATGTCAAAAAAACAGTCAGATGGAGGTCAGTCAAACTTTAATATATTAAAAACCAGCGTTCTAACAACTCTGTTCACTCCCAAAATGTAATGTGCAATCAAGTAACGTGCAAATGTGCAATCACAAAAATAGTAACACTCAAAATAGTACAGTGCAGAGCAATAGCAACATCAATAACTCAACGTTGCTCGAACGATAATGTCACACAACACACAAAATAAACATTTCAAGCTCACTTTCTGAAGTTATTCTTCATCCATAAATCCCTCGAATTCTTCTTCTTCGGTGTCTAAATTAAAAAGTTGGGCGAACACGGCATCCAAAATGGCTGGCTCCGTCTCGTCGAAGTCATCAGAGTCAGTGTCGCTGTTGTTGTCCAGCAGTTCCGTGATTCCTGCCTTCCGGAACGCTCGGACCACAGTTGAGACCGATATATCCGCCCAGGCATTTACAATCCACTGGCAGATGTTGGCGTATGTTGTCCGGCGCTGTCACCCTGTTTTAGTGAAGGTGTGCTCGCCTTCGGTCATCCATCGTTCCCACGCCGTTCGCAGTCGAGCTTTAAATGCCCTGTTTACACCAATATCCAGTGGTTGGAGTTCTTTGGTTAATCCACCCGGAATGACGGCGAGTGTTGAATTAGTGTGTTTCACTTGTTTTTTTACACCATCAGTTATGTGGGCACGCATGGAGTCGTAAATCAACAAGGATGGAGCTGTGTGAAAAAAGCCACCCGGTCTCTTCACATACACTTCTTTCAACCACTCGCTCATCTTTTCCTCATCCATCCATCCCTTCGAGTTAGCCTTTATGATAATGCCGGCTGGAAAGTTCTCTTTTGGCAATGTCTTCCTTTTGAAAATGACCATGGGTGGAAGTTTCTGTCCATTAGCATGACAAGCTAGGACCACTGTGAAAGACGACTTCTCATGCCCTGTGGTGCGAATATTTACCGTACGTGCTCCTGTTTTATCCACGGTGCGGTTCACAGGAATATCAAAAGTGAGGGGAACCTCGTCCATGTTGATGATGTGCTCTGGCCGGATCTTTTTTTCAGCTATCTTGTTTTTACAATACGTGCGAAAAGTAGCCAGCTTTTCTTGAAAGTCTTTTGGTAGTTGCTGTGAAATAGTAGTCCGTGTGCAGATGGAGAGATTGCGTCTTTTCATGAACCGAAAACACCAAGAAGCACCACCTTTAAAATCATCCAAGTGAAGTTCGCTTGCTAGCGCTGTTGCCTTCATTCGAATAGTGATGGTACTAACACTTCTGCTTGCTGCTCTCTGCTCAACAACCCACTGTTCGAGTCTGTCCTCCAACTGTAGCCATCTTGCTTTGTTCCCTCGGAAACTCAGTTTTGTCTTCTGTACTTGGCGCAGGTCATCTTGTTGCTTCCTCCACCCACGCACCATCGATTCATTTATGTTCAGTTCTCTCGCTGCTGCTCTATTTCCGTGTTCTTCTGCGTGACTGATCGCCTTGAGTTTAAACTCTGCGTTGTACGCGTGTCTCTTTGTAGGAGCCATTTTGTGGTCGTCTTTACAGTAACACACAAAAGAAATGAATCGTATTTTTCGCGCGCTTCCTTTTCTACGGGGGCGGATGCTCACCTTGGCTTACAGTAGAAGAAGAAGCGCTTCCTCTTCTACGGGGAAAAAGATGGCGGCTGTTTACCGTAGTTGCGAGACCTAAACTTTATGAAAACGAATATTAATCCGTACAAAAGCCGCTCCGGATTATTAGCCGCACTGTCTGCTTTTGACAAAAATTGTGGTTTTTAGGTGCGGCTTATGGTGCGGAAAATACGGTATTTACGTGGCTCACCTTCGACAGGGTCTTTTCTCCGTCATCTTTGTTGTAGCGGTGTAGCGTGCAAGGACGGGAGTTGAAGAAGCTAACTATTTTAATGACATTCAGACTTTACTTAAATCAATAACGGAGCAGCATCTCCTCATCCGTGACTCACTAGTGCAACAACAACGCTGGAAATGTGTCCCGTGAAAAACCGTCCGACCGGAACTCTCTAATAACTAAAGTTCCTTGGGTGAATAATGTAAACTCACTACACCGGTATGTTTTAGCACTTTTATGGCATGTTTACTGACAGATAGACCGTAATTTCCGGACTATAAGCCGCACCTGACTATAAGCCGCACCAGCTAAATTTAGGGGAAAATACAGATTGCTCCATATATAAGCCGCACCCGACTATAAGCCGCAGGGTTTTGATGTGTAATTAGCGTAGTATATAGGGGTTCCTGCTACCACGGAGGGGATTGTCGGGACAGAGATGACTGTTTGGGAACGCAAAGCGCCCCATTTATTAACAATAAATCTTTTAATCATTCAATCAAACTTTCACATCTTTGACATGGCGAACAGCATTCGTGCAGAGTACAAATAATACAACGGTGCAAAGTAATACAAAGTGCTCGCCTGTACGTTATCAAAATAACCAGCCTACCGGTATATGAAAAGTCAGTCTTTAATCATTGTGTCATCGTCTTCCTCCTGCGTACTAAAACCACCGAAATCCTCTTCGTCTGTGTCGGAGAAGAACAGGCCGTAAATAAGCCGCACCCTTGTATAAGCCGCAGGGACCAGAACGAGGGGAAAAAGTAGCGGCTTATAGTCCGGAAATTACGGTAAGTAAGAACTTTACACTACTTTATGTTAGAAATGGCAACAGCGTAGGATTAATGTCCCATAACAAGAAGATAGAGAAAAAGAATAAGTTTATCGACTGCCACGGACTACAATGACAGACGCGCGCAAATTTTCAGGACTTATGCAGATCCCAAATACAGATCAGCAGGTACCAGAAGGTAAGAAAAGATGCTTTTGCATAATATTGCGAAAAACAAAACGGCATATAATATGTCTTACCTTATACACACACCATAATAATACTCATATGTTGAAGCACAGTACAATCCATCAAGCGGTGCGGCTTCATAGCTTACTAAAGTCGTACTAAAACATTTTGATAGATTTTTGATCACCGCGTGTAATGTTCTGTATTTTCAATGGAACATATAACATTTTGGTGTAGTTAACTTGAGTCATATTGTAGTCTACATGTATCTCTTATGTGTGACTGCCATCATATTGCAGTCATACTGCCATCTACTGGTCACACTTATCATTTCACGATGTACCAAATAGACATACTTGTCAACCTTAAGACCTCCAATATCGGGAGGTGGGGGTGGTTGGGGGCGGGGGCGTGGTTATTAGCACAAGAGGTTCTACATCAACATCATGTAACATCGATCCGTTGTGGTGAAGAAGGAGCTGAGCCGGAAGGCAAAGCTCTCAATTTACCGGTCGATCTACGTTCCCATCCTCACCTATGGTCATGAGCTTTGGGTTATGACCGAAAGGACAAGATCACGGGTACAAGCAACCGAAATGAGTTTCCTCCGCCGGGTGGCGGGGCTCTCCCTTAGAGATAGGGTGAGAAGCTCTGTCATCCGGGAGGAGCTCAAAGTAAAGTCGCTGCTCCTCCACATCGAGAGGAGCCAGATGAGGTGGTTCGGGCATCTGGTCAGGATGCCACCCGAACGCCTCCCTAGGGAGGTGTTTAGGGCACGTCCGACCGGTAGGAGGCCACGGGGAAGACCCAGGACACGTTGGGAAGACTATGTCTCCCGGCTGGCCTGGGAACGCCTCGGGATCCCCCGGGAAGAGCTGGACGAAGTGGCTGGGGAGAGGGAAGTCTGGGCTTCCCTGCTTAGGCTGCTGCCCCCGCGACCCGACCTCGGATTTGCGGAAGAAGATGGATGGATGGATGGTTACATGATATATCATATCAAATGTATCATATACATCAATACAATCAATTGGCATGTTAAGCGGGTGTGCATTTAAGCATTGAGTGAATTTAGATCAGTGAGGCCGAGGATCTGGTTTTGGTATGCTGAAAGGTTTGTATGTTCCCTGGCTGGGAATTTTGCTGCAGGAGAGGATTACAGTATTGGAATCTGTCAGAAATGCAAGCGCAGATATTTGGGCTTAATAAATTACAGCCAGCAGGTGTGTCTGATGTGCCATCGTCTCCATTTCTGAAAGCCGGGCCACTTTAATATTGCTAACATTTTGTTTGTTAAGAAAACAAATGCAACGTACAGCGGTAACTCGGGTTATGTTAGTCGTCTGTTCCAAAATGTCAGACAAAAATTACAAATTTACCCACATGACAAAATGTAAATCCAATTAGTCTGTTCCAGACATGCAAAAATATGAACACAAAGCATAGTTTTAGAGAACAATTGTAATTTAACATGCATAAATCAATGTGAGGTACATATAAATGATGAATGAAATACATACGGACGCCATCTTTTGTCGCTATGAGTTCTGTCTTGAATTCAATGGTGTTTCTCACCTTCTTCATCAAAGTGCTGGCATTCGCAACTTCCTTTGGCCCCATGTTGGATTATTTTACAATCGTCTTCTAAAAAAACAGAAAGACTTCTGGGGTAACTGTCATTTAGCAAAGAACTACGGCGTCAATGTAATAAAAAGTAATATGAATGAAAAACAAATTGTTCAATAATAATTTATCTGTATGAAATAACTAAATTAACATTAAATGAATAACTTTATTTTGTTTTTTTCAAGATTGCATTATGATTTATTTCCAAGCTTCTCAATTATTTTCTGTTACCCCCCTCGATAGGAAGAAGAAAACATTTCGCCCCCCCCCCACACTCTGTGCCGCGACTATGAAAAATTGTTAAAAGTACACCTCTGCATAACATTGTAACCTTATTAACATTAAAGCACGATTAAAAACACAGAAATATAGATAAACTAACAACAAAGAATAACTTAACATGGTATTTAGTCTGTAACAAAAAATATTTTAAGTTACATTTAATCAAAAATAAGACCTTTTTTAAAATATAAACATTTGCGGACCGACTTGAACCATTTGTTACTGGAAAAATGTAAATTAAATAAACTCAATAAATAAATAAAAATTCAAATTGATCAGCAACATTAACATAGGAGCACAATATACAAAACATTTTAACCGACAAAACAAAAATGAATAAAACTATTTAAAGTCAGGATTAATGGCCACACTGAGCACGATTTGTAGTGCTCAGCTTTTCGAAGCGAGGTTTGAAGCATGATACTGATAAAGCATAGTTACCCAAGGTCACGTGCGCTTGGTATCCACCCAGTAGGGCCCGCCCCGCTGTTTGAGAAGAACTGATCAAGTTTCGTGTTTAACTTGTATGTCCGCTGGAACAAAAGACTTGTACTTATCCATCCATCCATTTTCTCCCACTTGTCATTTATATAGCCCTTAATCACAAGTGTCTCAAAGGGCTTTACAAACTGACAACGGCATCCCTTGATCTAAACCCCCACTTCCTGTACTTAACCTACCTACTACCTGACTGCTGATTGGTCAGCTGCTGCATGCTGTCAATCAACGAGCTTGTGGGAGGTGTAAAGCAGGGGTGTCAATGTCAAGGCCCGCGGGCCACATCCGGCCCGCGAATGAATTATCTATGGCCCCTGGGATGTTGTTTGATTAGTATTAGAACCAGCCCACAGGCCACAGCTGTCTGCTGCTGTTTTGCACGCACCAATACTCCATCAGGAATGTTCAAAATGGGGTCCCAGGGACCCCATCAAGTCATAAAAATGGGGTCCCACGGTAACTTTTTTGTAACCGTTTTGAAAACAAATGATAAATGTATGCATTAACCTGTTATATATCACATTGTATATTGTGTTTTGGAAAAAGGTTGTCATAAATGTTACCTAATTATTTTTTTTAAAATAATACAAAGGAAAACACATTTTTATGCATATGTAAATGTATTCAGGTATAAACGTTCATTCACTTTCTTCTTTCCTTCATGGATCTAAACTTTACCGCTGCCGGTATTTTTTTCAATATTTTTATTGTAATATTTTCAGAATGTGTTTGTTCTATTTTTGGCCAAAGTAAGACAAAGAAAACAATCTGAAGTTGTCTTTATTTTTTAGTTTTAATGCCATGATTTTAATAGTCCGGCCCGCGTGTGCACAGATTTTCCTTCATGCGGCCCCTGAGCTAAAATTAGTTTGATACCCCCGGTCTAAAGGGACAAGCTTTAGCCTGAATGGCCGTTTTCCATCTGACGCTAGTGTTTGACTTGTCTTCATTTAATACAGTGGACATTAAAAAGTGCAAGGGACAAAAACTGCTTTTTGTAAACGAGCAAGGCACATGCCCCTCCCCCCTATTTACGTCCTTGGCCAAGGAGATTTTGGATTCCAATGTGAAGCTTTTTACAGTAACCCAACAAATATTGTAGTTAGAGATGTCAGATAATATCGGACTGCCGATATTATCGGCCGTTAAATGCTTTAAAATGTAATATGGGAAATTATCGGTATCGGTTTCAAAAAGTAAAATGTAGGACTTTTTAAAACGCAGCTGTGTACACGGACATAGGGAGAAGTACAGAGCGCCAATAAACCTTAAAGGCGCTGCCTTTGCGTGCCGGTCCAATCACATAACATCTACGTTTTTTCACACACACAAGTGAATGCAACGCATACTTGGTCAACAGCCATACAGGTCACACTGAGGGTGGAAGTATAAACAACTTTAACACTGTTACAGATATGCGCCACACTGTGAACCCACACCAAACAAGAATGACAAACACATTTCGGGAGAACATCCGCACCGTAACACAACATAATCACAACAGAACAAATACCCAGAACCCCTTGCAACACTAACTCTTCCGGGGCGCTACTATATACACCCCCCGCTACCTCCTACCCCGCCCACCTCAACTTCCTCATGCTCTCTCAGCGAGAGCATGTCCCAAATTCCAAGCTGCTGTTTTGAGGTATGTTAAAAAAAATAATGCACTTTGTGACTTCAATAATAAATATGGCAGTGCCATGTTGGCACTTTTTTCCATAACTTGAGTTGATTTATTTTGGAAACCCTTGTTACATTGTTTAATGCATCCAGCGGGGCATCACAACAAAATTAGGCACAATAATGTGTTAATTCCACGACTGTATATATCGGTATCGGTTGATATCGGAATCGGTAATTAAGAGTTGGACAATATCGGAATATCGGATATCGGCAAAAAAGCCATTATCGGACATCTCTAATTGTAGTATCTTACTCTGTTTCCACATGTTTTTCCACAAAATCCTACTCTGTTCTTTTTGCTAGTTTAGTCTGCCAAAGTTGGCTGGAAACATGAGCTGTGTTGTGTTATTTGAGGCATGGATCACGCTGACTGAAAGCATTTGTGTTAATCAACACTGAAACCGTTACCATTGTTAGGACCCGGTCACGTTTTTCGAGCAGCTGCAAAACGAGCTGGCTCGCTATCACGCCGCCCGTGGCTAGTTGTGTGCTATTTCCTGCCGCACAGCCGCTGTTTTTTAATTCAATAGGCCAGCAAGATATTGGCGCGGCTGCAACTCTCCGCTGGCTCCTGCTCGACTTTTACCACGTTCCTCTTTGTGTGTGTTAATGTCCTACAGCGGGGCCAGTTTAGACTCAGGATCGGGCTAAGGATGAGATAAGGGTTATGCACGCGGAGGTGTCGGTGGTACTGAATGTCAACGGAATATACGTTGGCTTGTCTTAAAGGCCCCACATGAGGGCGATACCAACGTGTGTGTGGTCATTGCTTGCCGACTTTACCCTTGCTTTTGCTGATGAACCTTATGGCCCAGCTTGCTAATGCAGCGTTAACTCCGGGTGTTTATTCTAATCCGACTTTAGCTCCGTCTCTATGCAGACAATAGCTACATACCTTAGGGTGTTGTTGTTTTTTGGCAACGCGCTTGATAATTCAACTTGTAGTAATGTAAGCTGGCAACATTGGCGAGGTTTTTTTTTTTGATTGATGCATTGAGACTTTTATTAGTAGATTGCACAGTACAGTACATATTCCGTACAATTGACCACTAAATGGTAGCACCCGAATAAGTTTTTCAACTTGTTTAAGTCGGGGTCCATGTTAATCAATTCATAGTATAAATAGATACTATCAGCATAATACAGTCGTCCCACAAGTTAATCATCAGAGTATATACATTGAATTATTTACATTATTTACAATCCGGGGTGTGGGATGTGGAGGGGGGGGGTCATCAACAATTATATAATCTGAGAAATGGACATTGAAACAGTGTAAGTCTGACTTGGTAGGATATGTACAGCGAGCAGTGAACATAGTGAGCTCAGAAAGCATAAGAACAGGTATATACATTTGATTATTTACATTTGATTAATTACAATCCGGGGAGGTGGGATGTGGTGTGGGGAGGGTGTTAGTCTAGGGTTGTAGTTGCCTGGAGGTGTTCTTTTATATACACGACTGTATACATCGGTATCGGTTGATATCGGAATCAGTAATTAAGAGTTGGACAATATCGGAATTTTGGATATTGGCAAAAAAGCCATTATCGGACACCTCTAATATATATATATATATATATATATATATATATATATATATATATATATATATATATATATATATATATATATATATATTTTATATATTTTATTTTTTTATTTTTATATATATATTTTTTTTTTTTATATATATATATTTTATATATATATATATATATATATATATATATATATATATATATATATATATATATATATATATATATATATATATGTGTGTGTATATATATATATTTATTTTTATTTTATTTTTTTTCTATTAATCTTCATATGTCTTACTTGTATTTTATTCTTTATCTCTAAACATGGTTCTTACTGTTTTACAAGTTTTATTATTTTTATTATTTTTATTTTCCAACGTTCCTCAGATGAGCCATCTGCCTCAGGGGTGTCAGCGTCCTGGTGGCCATGGTCTGATGACTTCCTAGTGCAGATGGCTCCTGTGATAGTGTTTACTCAAATGTCTCCTCTGTACTCAGCCATGCAATCATTGGTCCATTTAGTTGCAAATGTGTGAATGTTGTGTGTGTTTGTGTTTGGTATCTGTGTCCATGCGTACGTATATGATAATGGGGGATACGGGTCACCGGGGTATTGTTTTAACTTTGTAAAACACTTTGCGTTGCATTTCTTTTAGGTATGAAAAGCGCTTTATAAATAAAGCTTGAGCTGGTAAATCGTTGTCTGTATTTGAATCGTCCCAACACAGCATCCATGTAATCGTGCGGATGAATCCGTTCGGTGAGGTCTTGCGTCGGCGTGCCCGGACTGGAATCTGGGTGTGTTCAGTTGCAACTGATACCCTTTGCGCGCCACTCTCGAGACACGTCTCACTCGACAGTTTTTCGTGCCAAACTTGTTGACCTCCTAGGGGATGGCGGCCGGCGAGTATCGCACAGCGCCACATTTCTACCCCCGCCCACGACGTGTACCAATCAGTTCCACTTTGTTACTGCTACTACGCTCGTTATATAAGCCCTCCCCTTCAGAGCAAACAACTGTGGACTTAAAAAACAGACGGACGAGCGGTGCTAAATTAGCATCGTGATTCATCCCACTGGCATCTACCGTTCCCCCACCCTCCGTCTCAGATTTTCCCCCCCGTCCAGTCCGCCTTGGACCTTTAACCCAGAACCCCACGCAAGTCCTATAGAGCGTCTTATTTGCAGCACCGCTCGCACACTATATTGCCGTCTTCGAATTGAGTGACGGTGGAAAGATGGCTGACAGGCTCCACATTTCACTGTTGCATGTCAGCGAGCACAGTCGGTCACTTTGCTACCTGGTCGTACATCAATATGATCACATATACCATTGTTTTATAATACTAAACTTGACATATGTATGCTTTTATTCCCCTATGAGGTAATAACCCCTATTTGATAACATGGTAAATGTTAAACAAAGGAACCAAACAAATGACCAGTAATTGCCAAGACATGGAGAAGGGGTAGGATTGAAGAAGCTCCTCTTCTTTGTACTCCTTTTCGGACACGTTATACTGTAAAATTCTGACTGTTTTCATTTGCTTGGGTATTTAAAACTTGCAGAGGGGCAAAGCATGGGCAAAAAAAGTACTTGGAAAAAATGTGTTGTGCTTCAGGATTTTTTTATTTATTTTTTAACTTTCCAAAATAGGCTGTTTGATTTTTAAAACATGATAAATAATAATTATTAAATATTAATCATAAATAATAGAGTTTAGAATATTATTTTAATACATTTTCCAGTAAATAATGCATGTGGATGCAGGTTTTTTTTCATGTATTATTTATCAAAATAATATTTCTAAAACAAAAATGTGTTGTTCTTCAGGATTTATTTAATTTTTACTTTGCAAAATAGGCTGTTTGATTATTTTTTTAATATTTCAATAAATTAAAATATATTATTATATTTTTACATATTTTTTCCAGTAAATAATGGATTTTTTTCATTTAATATTATTCATAATAATATTTTCAGAATATACTTTTTTCAGTATGTGTATCCAGGATTAGTTTCACTGAATATTTATAAATAATTTATTAATAATTTAGGCTGCAGCTATCAATTATTTTAATAATTTCGTAATCTATTGATTAATCCAATTAATCACGTAATCGGATAAAACTAACTTTATAGCCTCAATGCGTACTTTAGGGATAATAGTGGAAATAAACAATTGTTCTGCTTGCCATAAAAAAGTAATTATGTTGTTCTCATGAATGCACATCAACATTGAAATTTCACTTTTAACATGTGTGCATTAATATCACTCTCCTGTGCGCTTTATTGCAGCGGCCATGCGGAAACAATGTTCGCTTATTTAAAGTTCCAGGCACTTCATGCGATCTTCATCCTCATTAAATTCTAATTCAAATAAATAATAAGATACATTTAAGCTTTTTCTAATTAAATGAATCGATTAATTCGGTTAAACGTTGCCGCTCTAATACAAAAAATCTATAAACTTGACATTTTTACCCTATTTATTCCGTATTTATTAACCTGGTAAATATTAAACACACGAGGTGAACAAACTACCAGTAATTGCAAAGAGGATTAAATAAGTTCTGCTTCTTTTTACTCATTTTAAAACATGTTAAAGCAGGGGTCCCCAAACTACGGCCCAGCGTCCAAAATCTGGCCCGCCGAAAGTCCCAAGTTAAGAAAAAAAAAATTTTTTTTTGGGGGGGGGTAATTTTTGTATTTATTTATTATTATTTATTTTTTATTTTTTATTTTTTTTAAATCTGTCCTTTCTGATCCAATTTCTACCGCTTGTTACTCTCGGTGTCTCCTTGCCGCTCAAGCAAATCATATTGTTTAAAAATGCATTTTCCCATCAATAACGTGACATCATCGTGCTTGGAATATATATATGTAAATAGCACGGACCCCGGCCAAATTTTTTTTAACCCAATGCGGCCCCCCGAGTCCAAAATTTTGGGGACCCTGTGTTAAACCATAAAACTCTGACTGTATTATAATCCATCCATCCATCCATCATGTGTTTGTGTATTTATTGGCAAAAAACTTGCAGATTTTTACAGCATAGCCCAGGAAAGCACTTGTAAAAGCGTATTTTTCTTCTTTTTTTTTAGTTTGCAAAATAGGCCGTGTTTGATTATACAAAACAAAATATTCAATATGTCAATAAAGTAAATAATTTTATTTATTATAATATTTTTTAATATATTTTCCAGTAAACAATGCACGTGAATGTAGGTTTAAGAATATATATATACATATATATATATATATATATATATATATATATATATATATATATATATATATATATATATATATATATATATATATATATACATATATACATATATATATATATATATACATATATATTTATATATATATATATATATATATATATATATATATATATATATATATATATATATATATATATATATATATATATATATATATACATATATATATATATATATACATATATATTTATATATATATATATATATATATATATATATATATATATATATATATATATATATATATATATATATATATATATATATATATATATATATATATATATATATATATATAGGGCTGCAACAACCAATCGATTAAATCGATTAAAATCGATTATGAAAATAGTTGGCGATTAATTTAGTCATCCATTCGTTGGATCTATGCTATGCGCATGCGCACAGGCATTTAAAAAAAAAAAAGTTTTATTTATTTATTTATTTGAATTTTTTTTTGTAACCCTTTTATTTATAAACTGCAACATGTACAAACAGCTCAGAAACAATAATCAAAATAAGTATGGTGCCAGTATACTGTTTTTTTTCAATAAAATACTGGAAAGGTTAGAAATGTAGTTTGTCTCTTTTATCCAATTATTAATTGATTAATCGAAGTAATAATCGACAGATTAATCGATTATCAAATTAATCGTTAGTTGCAGCCCTAATATAATATATATATATATATATATATATATATATATATATATATATATATATATATATATATATATATATATATATATATATATATATATATATATATATATATATATATATATATATTTATTTATTTTTATTTTTTTCAACATTAAATTTAGATAATTCATGGGTTTCCAGGAGTTTCGTCACTGAATATTTTATAAATGTTGTTTAATAATAATCATATTTCTAATAATATTTTTTTTTAATCATTTAACATTTTCCGGACTTTCTTTGTAAATAATGCATTATTCTAGGAGACAAAATTCAGTCAAACACCAGGAAGCGTGGCTATGGGTTTGGTTACAAAAAGGTCTACAAAAGAAAAAAGGCCATTTCATTTTGGTGAGGATCTGTTAAAGGTGCAGATACTGGAAGTAACGTTATCCTCCACGAACTAAGACGTAGCCTGTTTTGTGACATTTTAATGACATTTAATTGTATTAATACATGCATTTAGTTTAGTAGACTTTAATAGTAAACGGAATGTCACATTATGATGAGACAACTATTCCAAAAACACTTATATAAGTCGACCACCTGTGGAAACACTGCGGTGACTTGTAGCAGGACAAAGTGCTCCTTACTCTACCGTCTGTCAACATGAATGACAGCATCAAACAGTTCTCACCTAGACGTGAGCGCGAATGTTACGTTTTCCACCTCGGACAGAGTGGAAGGGCTTCCCCACTCTTTAGATCCCAAAAAACCACAGACCTCCCCCTAGCCGGGGAATATGAAATATGACATACTATGTTAAATGTAATATAACTTGACTGGGTGGGTTTTGTGGAACAGCGAGGCCTCTGTCTGGTTCTTGTGGATTTTCCGTGACTCACAGCAGCCCTCCTTGAATGGCTTCCCAACTGAATTGTGTGCTCAGTTGTTGCAGCTTTATTTGGGGATCATGTGTGGGCGTCACAATTAATCAGCCCTTCGCATCGAGGGTTGCTTATTTTAAGCACCAGCGGGTCTGGCTCGCTCAACGTACGCTCCGTGCCGAGCTCTCATGGGGCCCCGACGTCCGATATCACTCATTGTGAAAGTGGGGTACACAGCTGCAAGGACCAGACGGGGTCCGACAGCTGATATCATCTCCCAGCCCCCACTTGCGAGCCACCATGAAGGCCTCGCTGTCGCCCTGCCCGAAAAAGAACAGCAGGCATGTCGGTGGACCAGGAATGTAAATGTGTTGTTTCTCTAAGTGCAAAGAATCAGATAGAAAGAAACGGAATGCGTAGTTTTATACCTGCCAAATATTAGGCATGGTTTGATACCACTTTTTAGGCCTTTTTCCACCAAAAGTTCAGGAATTGTAAATTCCTGGAATGAAAGGTTCCTGTTAGGGTTGTACGTTATACCGGTACTAGTATAGTATGGCGGTACTAATGAATCCAAAACGATACTATACTCTGTTTGAAAAGTACCAGTTTGCCATATTTATTTATTTTTTTACAGGCATGACGGCGCGTCGTGATATTGGTGGTTTTACGAGCGGAGGAGCATGTTCGGCAGCGCACAATCACAGAGTACTTTCAAGCAAACACAGTGTGTAGACAGAAAAGGGAGAACGGACGCATTTTGGCTTAAAAACTAACGATAAAGGTGAAGCTATATTCGGTCGCATTTACCGTATTTTTCGGACTATAAGGCGCACTTAGAATCCTTTCATATTCTCAAAACTCGACGGTACGCCTAATAGGGATGATGTTTGATAAGAAATTATCGAGTTCGAGCCTATTATCGAATCCTCTTATCGAACCGATTCCTTATCGATTCTCTTATCGAGTCCAGATAGGTTGTTGTATATGGAAAAAAACACACAATATTTGGTTTAACAAAAGCTCACTTTTATTATATAAGAAAAAAATTAAATCTAATAAATAAATAAATATTGACTGTTACCCCCCTAAAAAAAATTAAAAAAATAAATAAATATTGACTGTTGTTACCCAAAGTATATTAAGTGGGATTTTTAAGAAAAACAAATATATACAGTAACACAAAAACCACCTGTGTCTGTGATCACTATAGGTGTATAAATAATAATATAGTGTTAAATAAAATCAGTCCCTTGGGCACAAAACTGAAAATAATACAGCTCTTCAAAAAGTGCACTTCTGCTGCTATTTGACATAACTGTTTTTTATGATGCTTTGACATTTTTGCACTTTATTTCTTTATTGAAAGAAAATTCTATGAAGAGAAAAGTTGTTTGCAAATGTGGTTACAATGCTAAAAAATGAAAAGTTAAAGCTAAAAAAAGAAATACACTTTATTTAGTTAAAATCTTTCTTTATAGGGGGAAAGGTGTGATGTTATGAGCTAGGGAAAATAACAACTACACTACCCAGCATGCAACGGGAGTGACGAGCATGCGCGGTAGCCCCGAAAAGTGTTGTTGCATGTCACCACCCGGCAGCTAAGAATGAGGTTATGAGCACGCTTTGAAAGTAAACGTCAAGAACTCAGCCAACACGCCTCGTCTGCATTATTTATAATTAGACAGACAACACATACACAGTGTGGTTCTGTTTTGTTTACAAGGAAAGAAAAACAAAAGTTAAAAAAGGGAGATGTGTTGTATATATATGTATGTGCTGCGGTTGCTTTAAGAACGTTGCGACAGCTGCCGTAAAGGAGGTGCGTTGCTAGCCTGGTTGCTATGTTTCCGGTTGGTCGTAAAAGTGTTCGTCATGTGTTTGTACCCTGCTCAAATCTCTCAGTAAAGTTATTCATTGGATTATACCTTTTGTTTTGAACTTTATTACACCTTGGAGCGCTTTTTCCGGTACATTGTTTTTCCTGCTTTCCCTATCTGCGCCTAATGACTGAGCTACATGACGTAATTTCTTGTGATGTCTCACGGGGCATTTCTGGTCGGGACGGGATTGGTCCCAGGGATTCGAATAAAGAACCAACTCTTTTTCTTTACTATAGTGGTCTCGATAACGGGTACCGGTTCTCAAAAAAGCATTCGAGTCCGAGGACTCGGTTCTTTTCTTATCGAACAACCGGGAAAACCGGTTTCGAGTATCATCCCTAGCGCCTAATGTACGCAATAAATTGGGTTGTGTTTACAGACCTCGAAGCTATTTTATTTGGTAGATGGTGAAATGATAAGTGTGACCAGTAGATGGCAGTCTCACATAAGAGATACATGTAGACTGCAACATGACTCAAGTAAACAACACCAAAATGTTATATGTTTCATTGACAATATAGAACATTGCAAACGG
>NC_084736.1:12529907-12587407 GCF_033978785.1 Entelurus aequoreus | reverse complement strand
GACATTTTTTAAATATACTATATTTATTCTGGATGAATCTTAACTTTTTAGAATATTAACTATTACGTTTATATTTTTGCTGAAAGGATTTAGTAGAGAAAATCGACGATAAAGTTCGCAACTTTTGCTCGCTGATAAAAAAAAGCCTTGCCTGTACCGGAAGTAGCGTGACGTCACAGGAGCTAGTATTCCTCACAATTCCCCATTGTTTACAATGGAGCGAGAGAGATTCGGACCGAGAAAGCGACGATTACCCCATTAATTTGAGCTAGGATGAAAGATTCATAGATGAGGAACGTTACAGTGAAGGACTTGAGAGGCAGTGATGGACGTATCTTTTTTCGCTCTGACCGTAACTTAGGTACAAGCTGGCTCATTGGATTCCACACTCTCCTTTTTCTATTGTGGATCACGGATTTGTATTTTAAACCACCTCGGATACTATATCCTCTTGAAAATGAGAGTCGAGAACGCGACATGGACATTCAGTGCCTTTTATCTCCACGACAATACATCGGCGAAATGCTTTAGCTACGAGCTAACGTGATAGCATCGTGCTTTAACTGCATATAGAAACAAAAAAAATAAACCCCTGACTGGAAGGATAGATAGAAAATCAACAATACTATTAAACCGTGGACATGTAAATACACGGTTAATGCTTTCCAGGCTGGCGAAGGTTAACAATGCTGTGCTAACGACGCCATTGAAGCTAACTTAGCAACCGGACCGCACAGAGCTATGCTAAAAACATTAGCTCTCCACCTACGCCAGCCAGCCCTCATCTGCTCATCAACACCCGTGCTCACCTGCGTTCCAGCGATCGGCAGAAGGACGAAGGACTTCACCCTATGCGTTTGGTGGCCCGGAGACGTAGGAAGTCAAGGTGAGGTCGGCGGTTAGCGCGTCTGCTCTCCAACAAAGTCCTCCTGGTTGTGTTGCTGTAGTCCGCTGCTAATACACCGATCCCACCTACAACTGTCTTCTTTGCAGCCTTCATTGTTCATTAAACAAATTGCAAAAGATGTCCAGAATACTGTGGAATTATGAAATGAAAACAGAGCTTTTTGTATAGGATTCTACGGGGTACCATAACTTCCGTTACTCTGACTTCGTCACGCGCATATGTCATCATACCGCGACGTTTCAGCCGGATATTTCCCGGGAAATTTTAAATGTCACTTCATAAGTTAACCCGGCCGTATTGGCATGTGTTGCAATGTTAAGATTTCATCATTGATATATAAACTATCAGACTGCGTGGTCGGTAGTAGTGGGTTTCAGTAGGCCTTTAAATATTAACTTATTTCATTATCTTTATGTATAATTATATTAGTTTTTTTTTTTTAAGTACATTTTCATTTGTTTATTTTTTTTAGAAATGTTTTTAATACATTAGATTTATTATGGATGAATCCTAACTTTTAAAAATATTAATTAACTATTACGTATATAAACTTGCAGTCATTTCTAATAAACGCAATAATAAATAACATGAGCACAGCTAGTATAATAGTCACCTTTTTTTTATTTATGTTTTTAAAGTTTGTAAAAAAAATTAAGATAAATGTACAATGTGAGTTGAGTGCAGTTGTATATTTATTAACATTTTTATTAAATTATTGTTCAGTTAATTTACTGCTTTATTTATTCTATATTTCAATATTAACTTATTTCATTATCTTTATGTATAATTATATTAGATTTTTTTTTAAAGTACATTTTCATTTGTTTATTTTTTTAGACATTTATTAAAAATATATCAAATTTATTCTGGATGAATCCTGACTTTTACAAATATTAATTATGGGCCTGCTGCATTGCAAGCAGCCCATATTATTATTGCTCATACTTCTTTTATTATTATAATTCTGCACGTTTCTCTTACGATTAATACGAGACAAACCGGCCAACGAACCCCCACATATGTTACACCGTCGGAAAGGTCTCGCTCGCGCCGACAGCGGTACTTTAAGTTGGGGACATTTCGTGTTACCATGTCAACACTTTTCATAAATAAATTATAAAATCGGCCAAATTAATGGGTACATACCCTTTTTAATGGACGATTGCTTTGAGGCAAACGTCAAAAAGACAATATTACCTCCTCTTGTAGCTCAGCCATACTTTCGCTTAGCCTGGTGCTTAACGTCTCATTTTGTTCACACACTTGTGTACTTTAACCCTAGCTAAAAAAAAATGTACGTCCTATTTTTGGTTTTGGCTGGAAGGCTAGCTCTGTTGCTCATTTTGTACAGTTACACCTAAAACTCGGACACTCGGCACCATCTTCAAAGTACGGCGGGTTAAGGGCGCAGATAGCAGGCCCATCAAAATTTCCGCGGGAATTTTCTAGTTAACTATAACATTTATAAACTTGCAGTAATTTATAATAAACAAAAAAAGAAATAACATGAACACAGCTAATATAAAATCACCTTTTTGTGTTGTTGTTTAAAAATTTGGCAAAATAAACGTACAATGTGAGTTGAGTGTAGTAGTATATATTTTTTCGTTCAATTATTTTTCAGTTAATTTATTGCTTTATTTATTCACATAGTAAATATTGACTTCTTTCTACACATCTGGGTTTTTTTGTGAATTCGGAATATTATAATTTATAATAATCACAGCTTGAAGCTTCCATCATACGCCAATTAATTCCAACTTTTTTATTTATTGCATAATAAATTAAAGATAAGTGGGTGACTTGTCGTGTGTGTGTGTGTGTGCGCGTGCGTGTGTGTGTGTGTGTGTGTGTGTGTGTGTGTGTGTGTGTGTGTGTGTGTGTGTGTGTGTGTGTGTGTGCGTGCGTGTGTGTGTGAAATGATTGCCACACAACAGGAAATGAGCATGCGCTTCTTTCATTCTGACTAAGAGGATGCAGAAAAAAAATGTGCCGCCTTTTCCTCTAAGCCTTGTAGCTTTACAGATATTTGCTTGATGTGGCTTTTTTAATAAATATGACCACATCTACCTCAGATGGTGAGTAAAGGAAGTTGTAACAATGTGGCCACTAGATGGCACTCTGCAATTGCACACCAAAAAAGGCCAATCATTCTCTCCTGAGCGTAATTAATTAAAGGATGCAATAGTAGTTTTTTGCATCACTGCAAATGTCAACATGGAAAAATAATTATAATAATAATAATCAAGGGTGTAACGGTACACAAAAATGTCGGTTCGGTACGTACCTCGGTTTAGAGGTCACGGTTCGGTTCATTTTCGGTACAGTAAGAAAACAACAAAATATACATTTTTTGGTTATTTATTTACCAAATTTGTAAACAATGGCTTTATCCTTTTTAACATTGGGAACACTATAATAATTCTGCCCATGTTAATAAACATTAAACTGCCTCAAGTTGTTGCTCGGATTAAAAAAATGACTTAACTTTTCTTCTACATATAAAAAGTGCAACATTAAACAGTTTCAAGTCAACTCATCATGCTTAATTTATTACAGCATTTGGGTAGCTTGTAGTTGATTTTTGTTATGTAAATGTTATATTTTTATCAACATGTGATAGCAGGGACCCTGCCATTTAAAACTAGGCTGCTGCATTACTAATGATTAATGTAACTATTGCTGAAAAAAATGGTACAATAGCAATAGGAGAGACTATTCATCCCTGAACACCATGGAGTTCATGTAGGCTTAATGATGCAGTTACATTATTATATCAACTATCAGAGACAGAAACTCTTCATTTAACATAATGTCCCTTTTTGCTGCTTCAACACAGCTCAATCAACACAGAAAAAGGTAAAGTGAAATAACAGACAGACAGGGCTTTGCTGTCCGTAACACACACACACACCGCAAAATGAGCCAACGTTATGCCAAAAGCGAATTAGCCTTCACCTCAAGCCAGGACTGCGAGCGAGCTGAGCTGCTTTTTATATTCCTAGAAGGTCAACGGGCTCATAGTGATGTTACTAGTAGTTGACTGGGAGGTGTTTATTGTAATTTGGGGAGAGTCCGCGGCCTGATGATTACCTGCTAAACGCTAAGCACTGACTACATGCGCTCTGAATACGCACTGCTTATTGGCTGTTACCGCTCTGTTTGTAACCAATCAGATGGTTGTGTGGGTGGGACAATGCTGGGTGCTGTGTAGAGGACTGACAGAGACCGAGGCAGAAGGAAGCGGATGCGGCTACTTAATATGTTCGTGTGGAAACTCGTTCGGTACACCTCCGAACCGAACCGAACCCCCCGTACCGAAACGGTTCAATACAAATACACGTACCGATACACCCCTAATAATAATTAATAACTTGCTCAGTGGCCTAGTGGTTAGAGTGTCCGCCCTGAGATTAGTAGGTTGTGAGTTCAAACCCCGGC
The DNA here is from genome assembly GCF_033978785.1 of Entelurus aequoreus. NCBI lineage: Eukaryota > Metazoa > Chordata > Actinopteri > Syngnathiformes > Syngnathidae > Entelurus > Entelurus aequoreus. The sequence goes on along the minus strand of NC_084736.1, from coordinate 12,583,059 downwards.
CGAGTCATACCAAAGACTATAAAAATGGGACCCATTACTTCCCTGCTTGGCACTCAGCATCAAGGGTTGGAATTGGGGGTTAAATCACCAAAATTGATTCCCGGGCGTGGCCACCGCTGCTGCCCACTGCTCCCCTCACCTCCCAGGGGGTGATCAAGGGGATGGGTCAAATGCAGAGGACAAATTTCACCACACCTAGTGTGACAAACTTTAACTTTAACTTAACTTAATTATAATCCTGTTGTTCTTTCAGGACCAAGTGAAGGCCCCTAAGACACCCAAGGCAGGTGAGACGGTCGCCGAGGACGGAACTGTGGCGGGCCTCCAGCAGATCCTCGAGGAGGGCGGCGAGGACGAGGGCCGGCCGGCCGACCTCAACTCGGACGAGGAGGTGGAGATCGAGGAGACCGTGGAGGAGTCCCGAACCAAGCGTCTGCAGCGCTCCACCAAGAGGCAAGTGGCCAGCATAAAGAAGGCCTTCTCCAAGGAGGAAATGGAGAAGACCAAACTGAAGACCAAGGAGAACCTGGAGAAGACCAAGCAGAGAACCCGAGAGAACCTGGAGAAGACCCGGCAGAGAACCCGCGACAACCTGGAGAAAACCAAGCACAGCCTGGAGAAGAAGATGAACAAGCTGGGCACCCGCATGACCCCCAAAATGGAGCGCCGGGTCAAGATGAAGAGCTCCAAGGAGAAGGTGAAGAAGTCCCTCACGCCCGACCACACCGTCTACGCCCGCTCCAAGACCAGCGTCTACCGCGTGCCGCCGTTCACCTTCCACGTCAAGAAGATCCGGCCGGGCGAGGAGGAGGCGGCCGTGGCGGAGAACGCCGAGGTGGCGGCGGCGACCGAGGCGGAGGGCGAGGAGAACGGGCTGGGGGTGCACATGGAGGTGGAGGAAGGCGAGCTGGTGAGGGTGGACACCCCGGGCATGGAGGACCCTCACATGGTCATGGTGGAAGCAGACCACATGGAGAAGACCCAGCGTGACTAAGAGATCCCATCAAACGCCATCCTGATGGATCACATGAGGACACATCAGTAACCACCAGGACTTCAAGCACACATTTCACACCTGTTCTGTTCTTTTCTACGCCCAAGCTTTCATACTCACGCTTTTAAAAAGGGCCCCCCCTTACTCTACGACACACCTCTGCATGATTAGGAGGGGAAAAGGTACCGTATTTTTCGGACTGTAAGTCGCAGTTTTTTTCATAGTTTGGCCGGGGTGCGACTTATACTCAGGAGCGAGATTGTGTGAAATTATTAACACATTAGCGTAAAATATCAAATAATATTATTTAGCTCATTCACGTAAGAGACTAGACGTATAAGATTTCATCGGATTCAGCGATTAGGAGTGACAGATTGTTTGGTAAACGTATAGCATGTTCTATATGTTATAGTTATTTGAATGACTCTTACCATAATATGTTACGTTAACATACCAGGCGCGTTCTCAGTTGGTTATTTATGCCTCATATAACGTACACTTATTCAGCCTGTTGTTCACTATTCTTTATTTATTTTAAATTGCCTTTCAAATGTCTATTCTTGGTGTTGGCTTTTATCAAATAAATTCCCCCCAAAAAATGCGACTTATACTCCAGTGCGACTTATATATGTTTTTTTCCTTCTTTATTATGCATTTTCGGCCGGTGCGACTTATACTCTGAAAAATACGGTATGAATATTATTTGCTGATAAGATGTGATGTACAGTAATCAACATATTCGCCACGTTTCTATGACGTGCACACGTGTCGCAAACAGGGTAACCGGAAGTTGAAGAAGAAGAAGAAGAATGATCGGGTTCGAGGTATAACCTGAGCTTGCTGGGGTTTGCAGCGGGCACGGATCCGCCAAACCTTATCGAAAAGTGCACGATCATCTCGAACCTGTTTTTTTTTTTTTTTTTATGTTAAGGAAAACCGTATGTTAGGAAGTGTGCTGCTGTGCTGCACGGTCGCCACGACGACCTGGCTGTGTCGTGTTTGAAAGGACAAAGAAACGCAAAGCAAGTCCAAAAGTTTGTAGACACTTTTCTGTGAGAAAGTGTATCCAAATATTCGACTGGTTCTGTATATCACATCTTAAAAGCTCCCTCACGTTTGTATTTCACCCGGGCTGATTGCCAGCGTTCTGTCGAAATGAGCTGCTTCGTCGAAAAAAAAGCTACCAGTTGCATAATTCGACTTACTTGCAGCGGCAGTGACAAAAGTCGACTCTTTTTCTACACAAGGCAGCTCATTTTGATGTCTGCTCAGTAGTAGAGATGTCCGATAATGGCTTTTTTGCCGATATTCCGATATCGTCCAACTCTTAATTACAGATTCCGATATTAACCGATACCGATATATACAGTCGTGGAATCAACACATTATTATGCCTAATTTTGTCGTGATGCCCCGCTGGATGCATTAAACAATGTAACAAGGTTTTCCAAAATAAATCAACTCAAGTTATGGAAAAAAAAATGCCAACGTGGCACTGGATCCCTCAGGCGGTACTGCATCAAATAGCGACATCAGTGTGTGAAGGATATCACCACATGGGCTCAGGAACACTTCAGAAAACCACTGTCAGTAACTACAGTTCGTCGCTAAAGCCATTTATCAACAACACCCAGAAACGCTGGGCCCGAGCTCATCTAAGATGGACTGATGCAAAGTGGAAAAGTGTTCTGTGGTCGATGGATTGTGCTTCTTACTTTGCTCAAAGAGACGCAATTCACTTTGCACACGTTTAGTAGATCACCTTTTGCGTGCGCTATCAAGTTTGCACATGTTTTAGCACACGCAAACCTTTTGTAGATCAGGCCCTTACTTTCTGTTGGCTCTTCAATAAATATTAAACATCTTGAAAAGTGCGTTTTTTTCCCCCAGTTGGAAAAACTGAGTCGGGTGGTTTGTTTTGTTGTCTTTTTTTTTTGGTCACCATTACTTTCCGACAAATTTGACGCATTCGCTCGTTTGCAATCATCTTTTCTCCACATCATTTTCATGAAACTTCTCCTCCCGACCCACAAAGAAAACAAACGTATTGATTATCGGCACAGGCCTTGTTGAGTCTCGTGCTGAATGTTCTCAACTCCTGTTTCCTGCTTAGCTGATATCACGCTAAACAGCAGTCGAATTCGAGTATGATTGAGACAACAGCGCCTCTGCTGGTTGCAGCCCAGCAGTGCACTCTATTCTGCCTCCATTGCGTCAATGACAATCATAATACGCTTGATTACGGTGAAGTAATAACAACACATTTGACTGTATCATTACTTTTTTATTGTAAAATTAGGTTAGATTAGATCAGGGGTGTCGAACTTGTTTTCATTGAGGGCCACATCGCCCTCAGAGGGCCGCCTGTAACAGTGAATGTAAGAATATAAAAAATTTGTACGTACAAATTGATGGATAACTTGCTTTGAAATCACAAGTCAAGGTGACTTATTGTTATTTTTACAAGCTATCATACGGTATATAATAATTAGGGGTGCTAAAAAAAAGTTTTTTATCACATTCGAATCCCGATTTATTCAGTAATTTTCAAAAATCTATTTTTAATTGTTTTTTTTGACGAATTAAGAATCTCGATTTCTTTAGTAATTTTCAAAAATCGATTTAAAAATTTTTTGTGACGAATTAGAATCCCGATTTCTTTAGTGATTTTCAAAAATCTTTTTTTTTTTTTTTTTTTTGACGAATTAAGAATCCCGATTTCTTTAGTAATTTTAAAAAATCGATTTAAATTTTTTTTTGGGACAAATTAACGATTGTAGCTGAGATAGGCTCCAGCACCCCCCGCGATCCCGAAGGGAATAAGCGGTAGAAAATGGATGGATGGATTTTTAATTTTTTTTGGACGAATTAAGAATCCTGATTTCTTTACTAATTTTCAAAAATTGATTTTTAATTTTTTTTTGGACGAAATAAGAACCCCGATTTCTTTAGTAATTTTCAAAAATCGATTTTTATTTTTTTTTGACAAATTAACAATTGTAGCTGAGATAGGCTCCAGCACCCCCGCGACCTCAAAAGGGAGGACAATTAGGGGTGCTAAAAATGTTTTTTATCACATTCGAATCCCGATTTCTTTGGTAATTGAAAAAAATCTATTTTTTTATTTTTTTTAACGAATTAAGAATCCCGAATTCTTTAGTAATTTTCAAAAATCTGTTTTTAATTTTTTTTTGACAAATTAACGATTGTAGCTGAGATAGGCTCCAGCACCCCCCGTGACCTCAAAAGGGAGGACAATTAGGGGTGCTAAAAAATGTTTTTTATCACATTCGAATCCCGATTTCTTTGGTAATTGAAAAAAATCTATTTTAAATTTTTTTTTGACGAATTAAGAATCCCGAATTCTTTAGCAATTTTCAAAAATCGATTTTACATTTTTTTTGGACAAATTAACGATTGTAGCTGAGATAGGCTCCAGCACCCCCCGTGACCTCAAAAGGGAGGACAATTAGGGGTGCTAAAAAATGTTTTTTATCACATTCGAATCACGATTTCTTTAGTAATTTCAAAAAAATCGATTTTTAATTTTTTTTGATGAATTAAGAATCCCGATTTCTTTAGTAATTTTCAAAAATCGATTTTTAATATTTTTTTGACCAATTAAGAATCCCGATTTCTTTAGTAATTTTCAAAAATCTATTTTAAATTTTTTTTTTACAAATTAACGATTGTAGCTGAGATAGGCTCCAGCACCCCCGTGACCCCAAAAGGGAGGACAATTAGGGGCGCTAAAAAATATTTTTTATCACATTCGAATCCCGATTTCATTAGTAATTTTAAAAAATCTATTAAAAAATTTTTTGGGGAGGAATTAAAAATCCCTATGTCTTTAGTAATTTTCAAAAATCGATTTTCTTTTTTTTTTGACGAATTAAGAATCCCGATTTCTTTAGTAATTTTCAAAAATCGATTTTTTTATTTTTTTTTGACGAATTAAGAATCCCGATTTCTTTAGTAATTTTCAAAATCTATTTTACTTTTTTTTTTGACAAATTAACGATTGTAGCTGAGATAGGCTACAGCACCCCCCGCGACCCCAAAAGGGAGGAAAATTAGGGGTGCTAAAAAATGTTTTTTATCACATTCGAATCCCGATTTCTTTAGTAATTTAAAAAAATCGATTTTACTTTTTTTTTTGGACAAATTAACGATTGTAGCTGAGATAGGCTCCAGCACCCCCCGCGACCCCAAAAGGGAGGACAAATAGGGGTGCTAAAAAATGTTTTTTATCAAATTCGAATCCCGATGTCTTTAGTAATTTTAAAAAATCCATTTTACTTTTTTTTTTTGACGAATTAAAAATCCCGATTTCTTTAGTAATTTTCAAAAATCGATTTTTTTTTTTTTTGATGAATTAAGAATCCCGATTTCTTTAGTAATTTTCAAAAATCGGTTTTTAATATTTTTTTGACGAATTAAGAATCCCAATTTTTTAGTAATTTTCAAAAATCTATTTTTAATTATTTTTTGACAAATTAACGATTGTAGCTGAGATAGGCTCCAGCACTCCCCGCGACCCCAAAAGGGAGGACAATTAGGGGTGCTAAAAAATGTTTTTTATCACATTCGAATCCCGATTTCTTTAGTAATTTTCCAAAATCGATTTAAAACATTTTTTTTGACGAATTAAGAATCCCGAATTCTTTAGTAATTTTCAAAAATCGATTTAAAAATGTTTTTGGACAAATTAACGATTGTAGCTGAGATAGACTCCAGCACCCCCCGCGACCTCAAAAGGGAGGACAATTAGGGGTGCTAAAAAATGTTTTTTTATCACATTCGAATCCCGATTTCTTTAGTAATTGAAAAAAAAATTATTTTTAATTTTTTTTGATGAATAAAGAATCCCGATTTCTTTAGTAATTTTCAAAAATCGATTTTTAATATTTTTTTGACGAATTAAGAATCCCAATTTCTTTAGTAATTTTCAAAAATCTATTTTTAATTTTTTTTTGACAAATTAATGATTGTAGCTGAGATAGGCTCCAGCACCCCCCGCGACCCCAAAAGGGAGGACAATTAGGGGCGCTAAATAATGTTTTTTATCACATTCGAATCCCGATTTCTTTAGTCATTTCAAAAAATCGATTTAAATTTTTTTTTGACGAATTAACAATCCCGATTTCTTTAGTAATTTTCAAAAATCGATTTTTAAATTTTTTTTGACGAATTAAGAATCCCGATTTCTTTAGTAATTTTCAAAAATCGATTTTTAATATTTTTTTGACAAATTAAGAATCCCAATTTCTTTAGTAATTTTCAAAAATCTATTTTTTTTTTTTTTTTGTTGACAAATTAACGATTGTAGCTGAGATAGGCTCCAGCACCCCCCGCGACTCCAACAGGGAGGAAAATTAGGGGTGCTAAAAAATGTTTTTTTATCACATTCGAATCTCGATTTTCTTTAGTAATTTTCAAAAATCGATTTTTAATTTTTTTTTGACGGATTAAGAATCCCGATTTCTTTAGTGATTTTCAAAAATCGATTTTTTTTTATTTTTTGACGAATTAAAAATCCAGATTTCTTTAGTAATTTTCAAAAATCGATTTTTAATTTTTTTTGGACGAATTAACGATTGTAGCTGAGATAGGCTCCATCACCCCCGCGACCCCGAAGGGAATAAGCGGTAGAAAATGGATGGATGGATGGATTTTTAATTTTTTTCGGACGAATTAAGAATCCCGATTTCTTTAGTAATTTTCAGAAATCGATTTTAAATTATTTTTTTTGACGAATTAAGAATCCCGATTTCTTTAGCAATTTTCAAAAATCTTTTTATTTATTTATTTTTTGACGAATTAAGAATCCCGATTTCTTTAGTAATTTTCAAAAATCGATTTTAAATTTTTTTTTTTGACGAATTAAGAATCCCGATTTCTTTAGTAATTTTCAAAAATCTTTTTATTTATTTATTTTTTGACGATTTAAGAATCCCGATTTCTTTAGCAATTTTCAAAAATCTTTTTATTTATTTATTTTTTGACGAATTAAGAATCCCGATTTCTTAAGTAATTTTCAAAAATCTATTTTAATTTTTTTTTGGACAAATTAACGATTGTAGCTGAGATAGGCTCCAGCACCCCCCGCGACCCCAAAAAGGACAAGCGGTCGAAAATGGATGGATGGATGGAATTAATTAACAAAAATAATACTTTTTTAGGCCATCTCTATGCTTACTTGGTGCACATATGTGTCATACGTCAGCAACCAAAATAAGATTTTTTAACCTATAAGCTGTTTTGTTAAGGTGTTGTTATTATTATACCAAATAATACATTGCAAAAATCAATTTGAATCGAGAATCGTGTTGAATCGAGTATCGACTATGAATCAAATCCTCACCCCAAGAATCGGAATCGAATGGCGAGGTGCCCAAACATTCACACCAATAACAATTGAATATTTGTATGTGTATCAAAGTTTAAAACAGGTGACATTTCCTGTAATACATAAAACCATTTCTGTCAAAATGGAAAGAATGAAAACAATTAGTAAGAAAAATGAAGTATGCACATTATTTCCAGGCTTTCGTGGGCCACATTAAATGCTGTGTCGGGCCCTGAGTTTGACACATGTGGTTTAGATAGATGTGTGTCCTCGAGGAAATGAAGGTTCCAATAACACCGTATACAGGACAATGGCAAAAGCAGCACAGCACGCAGAGTAAACAGGTAATGGGTTAAATAGAACAGTAGAGTATGAATAAAAAATCAGTTTTTCTCCTGCCTTCCAGCTGTAGTGAGATTTGATCGAGTTTGATGGCGCGGGGAACAAAGGAGTTTTGAAGTCTTCTGCAGAGGAGTAGCCTCACACTGAACAGACTTTTCTGCTTCTTCAATGATGCTACACATCCATATGTAAATGGTCTTCCTCACAAAGTGCACATCTCAACATGTCCACATTTAACAAAATGCAGCCTGGCATTTAATTGCATTGATATATACTTTTAAAGCAAGGATACCACCGGTCAACATAATTGGATTGTAATTATTGTGACTCTTCCACACACACACACTTGAGTGTACACAGCTTCCATTTTCTTTGCCTGGAGACTGTGTGTGTGTGTGTGTGTGTGTGTGTGTGTGTGTGTGTGTGTGACCTTGATTTGGTGCACTTTGCCCTAACACACATGTGTAGTTCAAAAAGCCATCCAAATAATCAATGAGCCGCAGAATTCAATTAAGGAGAGTGCTCCCCTCGAGCACCCAGGAGTGTGGACAAAAGAACAGAACAGCGAGAACCAGGAACGAAGGAGTGTGTGTGTGTGTGTGTGTGTGTGTGTGTGTGTGTGTGTGTGTGTGTGTGTGTGTGTGTGTGTGTGTGTGTGTGTGTGTGTGTGTGTGTGTGTGATTGTAATAATGATTGTATGTGCAACATAGGACATGGTACAGACATAACCCAGCAGGCACAAGACATTAAAACAACGTTGAATGAAGTCCTGACGTTGAGCAACTCAAACCTAACGTTTGGGTTCTGGCGTTGATTTGACTGTTGAATTTTGGTCATTTCCCAACCAATATTCTACAAACACAAATACAACGTTTAATCAATGTTGGGTTCTGGTGTTGATTTTACCGTTGAATTTTGGTAATTTCCCAAACCAATATTCTACAACACAAATAAAACGTTTAATCAATGTTGTTTTGACGTTGATTTGACCGTAGAATTTTGGTCATTTCCCAAACCAATATTCTACAACATAAATACAACGTTTAATCAATGTTGGGTTCTGGCGTTGATTTGAGCGTGGAATTTTGGTCATTTCCCTAACCAATATTTTACAAGACAAATACAACGTTTAATCAATGTTGTTCTGATGTTGATTTGACCGTTGAATTTTGGTCATTTCCCTAACCAATATTTTACAACACAAATACAACGTTTTATCAACGTTGGGTTCTGGCGTTGATTTAACCGTTGAATTTTGGTCATTTCCCAAACCAATATTCTACAAACACAAATACAACGTTTAATTAATGTTGTTCTGAGGATGATTTGACCGTTGAATTTTGGTCACTTCCCAAACCAATATTCTACAACACAAATACAACGTTTAATCAATGTTGGGTTCTGATGTTGATTTGACCATTGAATTTTGGTCATTTCCCAACCAATATTATACAGCACAAATACAACGTTTTATCAATGTTGTTCTGACGTTGATTTGACCGTTGAATTTTGGTCATTTCCCAACCAATATTCCACAACACAAATACAACGTTTAATCAATGTTGTTCTGACATTGATTTGACCGTTGAATTTTGGTCATTTCCCTAACCAATATTTTACAACACAAATACAACGTTTTATCAATGTTGGGTTCTGGCGTTGATTTAACCGTTGAAATTTGGTCATTTCCCAAACCAATATTCTACAAACACAAATACAACGTTTAATTAATGTTGTTCTGAGGATGATTTGACCGTTGAATTTTGGTCACTTCCCAAACCAATATTCTACAACACAAATACAACGTTTAATCAATGTTGGGTTCTGATGTTGATTTGACCGTTGAATTTTGGTCATTTCCCAACCAATATTATACAACATAAATACAACGTTTAATCAATGTTGTTCTGACGTTGATTTGACCGTTGAATTTTGGTCATTTCCCTAACCAATATTTTACAACACAAATACAACGTTTTATCAATGTTGGGTTCTGGCGTTGATTTAACCGTTGAATTTTGGTCATTTCCCAAACCAATATTTTACAAGACAAATACAACGTTTAATCAATGTTGTTCTGATGTTGATTTGACCGTTGAATTTTGGTCATTTCCCAACCAATATTCCAAAACACAAATACAACGTTTTATCAATGTTGGGTTCTGGCGTTGATTTTACCGTTGAATTTTGGTCATTTCCCAAACCAATATTTTACAAGACAAATACAACGCTTAATCAATGTTGTTCTGATGTTGATTTGACCGTTGAATTTTGGTCATTTCCCTAACCAATATTTTACAACACAAATACAACGTTTTATCAATGTTGGGTTCTGGCGTTGATTTAACCGTTGAATTTTGGTCATTTCCCAAACCAATATTCTACAAACACAAATACAACGTTTAATTAATGTTGTTCTGAGGATGATTTGACCGTTGAATTTTGGTCACTTCCCAGACCAATATTTTACAACACAAATACAACGTTTTATCAATGTTGGGTTCTGGCGTTGATTTGACTGTTGAATTTTGGTAATTTCCCAAACCAATATTCTACAACACAAATACAACGTTTAATCAATGTTGTTCTGACGTTGATTTGACCGTTGAATTTTGGTCATTTCCCTAACCAATATTTTACAAGACAAATACAACGTTTAATCAATGTTGTTCTGATGTTGATTTGACCGTTGAATTTTGGTCATTTCCCAACCAATATTCCACAACATAAATACAACGTTTAATCAATGTTGGGTTCTGGCGTTGATTTGACCATTGAATTTTGGTCATTTCCCAAACCAATACTCTACAACACAAATACAACGTTTAATCGATGTTGGGTTCTGGTGTTGATTTGATTGTTAAATTTGGGTAATTTTCCTAACCAATATTCACCAATGCAACATTTATTCAATGTCAGGTCGTAACGTTGATTTGATCATTTGAATGTGGTCATTTCCCAACCAACAACGTGGATCCAACATTGTCTCCATCTACAAATACGATTATTTTGCAACGTTGTTTCGAAGTCCGTTTTAAAGGACATGCACGTATAATCAACGTTGTATCAATGTCTTGTGCCTGCTGGGAATGCTACAGTTGTAGTAGTAGCTTTAGGCAGAAATAGAGCTCATGAAAAATGTTTTTACATGATGCATTATTAAAATATGGCATTTGATTTACTTGTAATATATTACAACATATTAAAATTGTTATTGTTTGTTTGTTTCATGCTTCTTCTTTTTTGCCCTATATAAATGAAATGTTTAATTTATATTCGGGACTGGTGATCTTTATTTGGTTGATTTAATGTAACTAAAGTATATATTTAGGATTTTATTACATGCATTGCCATCAATATACACATATTTTTAGTTGTGCGATAACATTTAAAAAAAAAAAAGATGGTTTTTTTTGTGCCGTGTTGAACAATGGCGTCAAAAACTACAATGCAATGGCGCTGGTGATGACGTCACTCCTGCCAGTAATTCAGATGACTTCCAGACTGGCTGTTCCGTGGAACTCGCACTTCCTCCCTCCGTTGCTCCACGCTGTCCGTCGGCCTTCCGGAGGGAGGGGTTTTAACCCTGAACAGCGCAGTTGCGACAGCAGTAAAATTCGACGCACTCAAACCCTACTGTACGTAAGTCCCGCCTTTTATACCGATGTTAGAGATAGTGATTGGCTTTCGGCTTGTACTCTTAAACCATTGGCTGTATTTAGCTGTCAATCAAATAGTTTTATGGGGTTTGTGTGGCTGGAACGGCTGCAATGTATACAACGAGGCTTCAGACGTGGGACCTGGAATAAGTGGGTGGATAACGCGGGACACTTTTCTCTGTCTAATTTATCGATTGAGCGCTATATTTTTGACCTTTTGAGTGTGCGTTTTCCCCATAGTGAGGTGTGGCATTTTTTTATTTTATTGAGGGATTTTCTAAAGGAGTACACTTTGACTAGTCAGGTAAGCAACAGTCACGACATTGCTTTTTGCGTTCTAAATTAAATTATTCAAATGAGTTTTTATTTTATTTCAATGAACTATTACGTTGTCCTACGTGTTATTTACAACAGTAATATATTTTAAAACCCATGTATAAATACGCCAGGGTGGATATCCTGGGTGACATACACCGACTTATAAGTGCTGTGTTATTGGAGTTGAGTGAGTTCAAAATGGCCGCGCTTCTGTCGTTGCCTTTTTTTAAATATAGAGAGAACAAATCATCAGTTAGTTCAAAAAATAAACCGGACAATATCTTACAGTTGAAGCTGTCTTTTTATTAAAGTCGTGCATTGTTTTCCTGCATTGGCCACGCCCTCTGGCCACGCCCATCTGCATCCTCGCAGTGCAGGCCAACATGGCTGACACCTGCATGCTGATGGATACAGCAGCCTTACCAAAACACTAATTTCTGCGTTATTTCTGCGTTATTTCTTTCTTTTTGGCGAGGGGACCTTTTTGTTTTGGCCAAATATTTTTAATCAGCACTTCCATGCAGTACTGCTTTTGGTTTCAGTTTCTGTTTTAAGCAGGGGGCCTTTTGTTTTGACCACATATTTTTAATCAGCATTTCCATGCAGTGCTGCTTTTGGTCTCAGTTTCTGTTTTTTAAGCATATAAGGATGTCACACACACATTAAAACGTGCAGTATCATTTTATGAAGTTGCTTGAATTTTTTTTATTTTTTTGGTTAAATATATTTATATAGCGCTTTTCTCTAGTGACTCAAAGCGCTTTACATTGTGAAACCCAATATCTAAATTACATTTTAGAATGGTTGCTGGTAGAAATGTCCGATATTCCGATATTGTCCAACTCTTAATTACCGATTCCGATATCAACCGATACCGATATATACAGTCGTGGAAATAACACATTGTTATGCCTAAATTTGTTGTGATTCCCCGCTGGATGCATTAAACAATGTAACAAGGTTTTCCAAAATAAATCAACTCAAGTTATGGAAAAAAATGCCAACATGGCACTGCCATATTTATTATTGAAGTCACAAAGTGCATAATTTTTTTTTTAACATGCCTCAAAACAGCAGCTTGGAATTTGGGACATGCTCTCCCTGAGTTAATCCTGATAACCACTACAACTATGGGAAATACTGTACTTTGACTTTCACAAAGTGAAAGTGAGAGAGCATGAGGAGGTTGAGGTGGGGGGTAGGGGTAGTAGGGGGTTGATATTGTAGCGTCCCGGAAGAGTTAGTGCTGCAAGGGGTTCTGGGTATTTGTTCTGTTGTGTTTATGTTGTGTTACGGTGCGGATGTTCTCCCGAAATGTGTTTGTCATTCTTGTTTGGTGTGGGTTCAAAGTGTGGCGCATATTTGTAACAGTGTTAAAGTTGTTTATTCGGTCACCCTCAGTGTGACCTGGATGGCTGTTGACCAAGTATGTATTGCATTCACTTGTGTGTGTAAAAAGCCGTAGATATTATGTGGTTGGGCCGGCACGCAAAGGCAGCGCATATAAGGTTTATTGGCGCTCTGTACTTCTCCCTACGTCCGTGTACACAGGGGCGTTTTAAAAAGTCATACATTTTACTTTATGAAACCAATACCGATAATTTCCGATATTACATTTATCGGCCGATAACATCGGCGGTCCGATATTATCGGACATCTCTAGTTGCTGGTTTAAAGTCATGTTTTATTGTGCAGCAAAGGGAAGGAAGGAAAAGATTGACTACTGTTGTTGGGCCTTTTCCGGAAGTGACTTTCGTCAGTGTTTTGATTGGCTAAAAAAGGCGTTACAGTTTGGGTTTTTAGCACCACTCGTTGATATATAGTACCGTATTTTCCACACTATAAGGCGCACCGGATTATAAGGCGCACCTTCAATGAATGGCCTATTTTAAAACTTTGTTCATATATAAGGCGCACCGCATTATAAGGCGCATAGAATAGACGCTACAGTAGAGGCTGGGGTTGCGAGACCTGTTTAGTTTAGTTTAGTTTATTAAGGATCCCCATTAGTCTACACCGCAGTGGAGACTATTCTTCCTGGGGTCCAGGCAAAAACATCGCACAGTCACAAAACAAAAGATTAAAATGCAGTACAACATGATCAAATAATAAAATGTTGTAATACAAAAATAGCAACAACAAAGAACCAAAAAAATAATAATAACTTCGAGTTTACATAATATTGTTCATACCAAAGATAAAAAGAGCAATATAAAAATAGATATATATATATTTTTGCAAAAATAAAACAAAGAACCAATGGCCTAAAATATACACATTAGTGTACCAAAGACAAACAATAAGTGACGAAAAAAGTACCATCCACCATTTTCTACTGCTTGTCCCATAATCAATAAAATAGTCAATAGTCAATAAAAACAGTCATGACATTAGGTACAATCTAGAATAATCTCTTTCCGCAATACTTCTCTTCTTAGTCTATTCTTAAAACCCACTCTGCTGGTGATTGATACCAGATATTGTGGAAGTCGATTCCAGTAAGTGATTGCCCTATACATTAGTCTTTTTCAAAACATCACTTTTGGGTTTAAGACGGGTGAAAGCACCTCATAGGGCTAACTTGGTACCATAGTTGTGACTTTCACTAGCAAGCAACAGCTGAGAATACAGATATGAAGGTTTATGGTATGTATAGATTGTTTTTAAAACCACCTGTTGTGGCTCAATATTGGTCCATATATAAGACGCACCGGATTATAAGGCGCACTGTCAGCTTTTGAGAAAATTGAAGGTTTTTAGGTGCGCCTTATAGTGCGGAAAATACGGTATATCTTTTTTAAACATGGGCAGGATTCTTGATCCATCCATCCATCCATTTTCTACCGCTTGTCCCGTTCGGGGCCGCGGGGGGTGTTGGAGCCTATCTCAGCCTGTCCAGGTACACCCTGGACAAGTCGCCACCTCATCGCAGGGCCAACACAGATAGACAGACAACATTCACACTCACATTCACACACTAGGGCCAATTTAGTGTTGCCAATCAACCTATCCCCAGGTGCATGTCTTTGGAGGTGTGAGGAAGCCGGAGTACCCGGAGGGAACCCACACAGTCACGGGGAGAACATGCAAACTTCCAGAGCGCAGGATCGAACCCAGGACCTTCGTATTGTGAGGCAGACGCATTAACACCTCTGCCACCGTGCTGCCCTGGGATTCTTGATCATTTTTGCAAGTTATTACCATATTCCCCATATTATTCTCATATTATTCTGACTAAAGTAAGACTGTATTCTTGTAAAATTATACCTTTATTCTCATATTTCTACTTTATTACGTCACATTTTTCTCATGGCTGACTCCTGCCTGCTGATGGATACAGTAGCCTTTATTCGCAGCCTTACAAAAACACACATTTCTGCGTTATTTCTGCGTTATTTCTTTCTTTTTGGCGATGGGCACTTTTGTTGTGGCCAAATATTTTTAATCGGCATTTCCATGCGGTACTGCTTTTGGTTTCAGTTTCTGTTTATTAAGCAAATAAGGATTTCACACAAATTCAACGTGCAGTGTCACTTTATGAAGTGTCGAATGGTTGCTGCTTCAAAGTCATGTTTTATTGTGCAGTAAAGGAAAGGAAGGAAAAGGCTCAGATTTGACTACTGTTGTTGGGTCTTTTCTAGAAGTGACTTTCTTCAGTGTTTTGATTGGCTAAAAAGGCATTACAATTTGGGGTTTTAGCACCACTCGTTGACATATGGTATATATTTTTTAAACATGGGCAGGATTCTTGATAGCTTTTGCAAAATTTTTACCAAATTCCCCATATTTGTCTTGTATTATTCTGACTAATATAGGACTGTATTCTTGTAAAATTATGCCTTTATTCTCATATTTCAACTTTTTTAGGTCACATTTTTCTTGATGGTTTTACAGCTAGAAACTAGAACTTCATTCTTGTGAATTTTTTACTTTATTTTTGTAATATTTCAACTTTAAGATATTCCTTATTTTTATATCTCTATCCTCGTGAAATGAAGTCTGTATTTTTGTAAAATTGATTTTATTCTAGAAAAAAATCTTACTTATTTTACAGTTGTATCTGAGCAAAATTACAACTTCATTTTTGTAAATTTTTTACTATATTTTTGTAATTTTTCAACATTAAGATATTCCTTATTTTTATATCTGTCCTAGTGAAATTAAGTCAATATTTTTGTAAAATTGATTTTGTTTTAGAAAAAATCTTACTTCCTTTACAGTTGTATCTGAGTAAAATTAGAACTTCTTTCTTGTAAAATTGTAATTTCATTCAGGTAATATTTAATTAAATGATTAATTAATTAATTAATAATTATTTAATTATTATGAACTTTTTGTCACAACGTTTTCGTAATACAGGTAAAGAACATTTCTCTTGCTATTTCACCTTTATTCCATGCAAAATTAGGACATTTTATTGCATCTCCCAGTAAAATTATAACTCATATTTTTCAAACATTTCATTGTATTTAAGTAAAATTATGCCTTTATTCTTGTATAAGTAAAATAACACCTTTGGTATCATAATATTGGACAATAGTGGGCATTTATTTAATACTTTTATTCTTGCAAAATTATCCTTTTAAAATTGTGACCTTTTTCTTATCATATTCTGACTTTATTTTTTGTAAAATAGGACCGTACTCTTGTAAAAATATGCCTTTATTCCACAACATGTGGACTCTATTCTCCATGACTTTATTCATGAAATATTATGACTTTTATGTACAACTTTATCCTGTTAAAATGGCTTTATTCTTTAAAAATACAGCTTTTATACACATCATTTTTAAATGTATTCATTTAATTTCGTCATCTTACCCTTAAAATGTTTTCAATTGTTCTTTTTTCATAATATTACAATTTTACTTTCATTAAATTAAGACTTTATTCTTGTAATAGGTAGACTTTATTCTTGTAAAATTCTGCCTTTAGTCTTGTATTATTTCCTTTTTATTCTCTGATTTTACTCTTATACTTGTAACATTATTTTCTATTGTTAAGCTAATGTTTGTAGGAAATAAAGGAGGAGAGAAAAAGCTTTGTTTGAAATAGTGGAAGTCATTTTAAGACGGTCATAGGTTAAGATCTTATATTTCACGCCCTTATGGGAATGTCGTGGCCTGCTGTTGCTAAAATTTGGTAAGATGAGCTGCTTTCTATCCGTGCAGCTAATTGATAATCAATGAAACCATCTATAAGTCTCAGGTTGCAACTATGCTACTGTAACATCAGCCTTATCTTCGACAAAGGAAACACCCACCTTTATTTACTGGCTCATAAAGTTGGGGCCATATTCAAAGATTGTTTACCGTCAGTGACATAGCAGATGTTCAGTGTAAAAGGAAGTGTGCATACTTGCTTCCTGTATTCCTTGTATTGGACATTTAACTGTAGGCCCTTTCATTGTAGGTCAAGATGGCCCAGTGGAACCAGTTGCAGCAGCTGGAGACCAGGTATCTGGAGCAGCTCTATCACCTGTACAGCGACAGCTTCCCAATGGAGCTTCGGCAGTTCCTCGCCCCTTGGATCGAAAGCCAGGACTGGTGAGAGTTGCGCATCCAATTCCTAAACTGCTGTTATGATCAACTTGAACTGTTTTTCCATAGAAACAATGACCAATGTTTTCCTGATGGACTTCCTGCACGAGCATGATTAGTAGAAACCCTGTTAAAGGTTATATTTACGCTATTTGCCGCCTACTTCCCTATGTTTGCAGTCAATTATAGAAACATGTGCGTAGTACTAAAGTACGTTGTGCTGCTATCTTTTTGGCAAATAGAATACAACTCAATTGATATTATAATATGTGGCTAAAGCAACATGTGCTGGTATTATTAGTACACAATTCTTATTACTCAGTACAGCAGAGGAATATGTTTTGAAGGGAAACTGCACTTTTTTTTGGAATTTTGCCTATCATTCACAATCCTTATGTAAGACAAGAACACGTATGTTTTTCTTTTTTGATGCATTCTAATTTATATTATTTGGCAAGTATGAAGTGGCTAACAATAAAGCTAATGCGAGTTTTCTATTGCACCCTTATTGTCAGGTTCAAACACTGATGACATCTATTAAACAAGACAAGAAGCAAGGAATTAAACAGAGACAGAATTAAATTTGGCTCAATGAGGAGAAACGCGTACACCTGTACCCTTGCACAGTGTTCCACGCTCTGACGAAAGATTGTACGCCTCCTCTTTTATTTGGACTTTCCCTGATTACATGGCAACAGCTGTTTCTAAAGGGACGGGGGTCGTAAACAGCCATCGCCTTTGATTACAAAACAGTTCAAAGAAAAGGTCGGTTCAAAGAAAAGGTTGTAAACCGTTCAAAGAAGAGGTCGTAAAACAGTTCAAAGAAAAGGTCGCCTGGAGGGGAGTCTGGTCCTGCTTTCTCTCCGCTGTGTAGTTCTCGGGTCAAAACAACATCTTTCTGTGGATTACAATACATCAAAGAAACAGAACACCTTCATGTTGCTTCCCATCCTACACGGTGGAGTTTTACAAGCCTTCTTCTTGGTAGGATCAAAGACAGCTTTTGTCTTCTTGCTGGGAACTCATGGCAACACAAAGTTTTGTGATAACTTAGATACAATTAGTCTGACACTTATAACCCTCTAAAAAGCATAAAAAACTGCCAATGTGTATATTGTAGCGTCCCGGAAGAGTTAGTGCTGCAAGGGGTTCTGGGTATTTGTTCTGTTGTGTTTATGTTGTGTTACGGTGCGGATGTTCTCCCGAAATGTGTTTGTCATTCTTGTTTGGTGTGGGTTCACAGTGTGGCGCATATTTGTAACAGTGTTAAAGTTGTTTATACGGACACCCTCAGTGTGACCTGTATGGCTGTTTACCAATTATGCCTTGTATTCACTTGTGTGTGTGAAAAGCCGCAGATATTATGTGACTGGTCCGGCACGCAAAGGCAGTGCCTTTAAGGTTTATTGGCGCTCTGTACTTCTCCGTACGTCCGTGTACACAGCGGCGTATTAAAAAGTCATAAATTTTACTCTTTGAAACCGATACCGATAATTTCCGATATTACATTTGAAAACATTTATCGGCCGATAATATCGGACTGCTGATATTATCGGACATCTCTAGTAACAATGGCTAAATGAAATACAATATGGTAACTTCCTGTTTGTATTCTTCTATCTTTTTTGCTGCTTCTTTTGAAATAAGGGTCACCGGTGCCGAATAAATCCTTTGATACTCGCGGAACTATATGTATTCATTTTGTTTATTCATTTTGTCAAAGGGCTTACGCTGCCAACCAGGAGTCGCACGCCACTTTGGTGTTCCACAACCTCCTTGGCGAGATAGACCAGCAGTACAGCCGCTTCCTGCAGGAGGGCAACGTCCTCTACCAGCACAACCTACGACGGATCAAGCAGCACCAGCAGAGCAAGTACTTGGAGAAGCCCATGGAGATCGCCCGCATCGTCGCCCGCTGCCTGTGGGAGGAGCAACGGCTGCTGCAGACCGCCGCTGCCGCCGCCGCACAGGTCTCCAATGACGCAATGATTGTTTTTCTTGATGCTTTCGATACACTTTTCATCCATTCGTTTTCTGTATGGCTTATCCTCACTAGGGTGGGGCCTATCTCCACTGACTTTGAACGAGAAGCAGGGAACACCCGAGACTTTTTGCCAGCCAATTTGCAGGGCACATACAGACAAACAACCATTCATACTTGCTGACAATTTAGTGTCCTCAACTAACCTAACATGCATATTTTTGGAAAGTGGGAGGAAGCCAGAGTACCTGGAAAAAAACCCACGGGAGAACATGCAAACTCCACACAGAGATGTCCAAACGGAGATTCGAACCCGGATCTCCCTGATCTCCTAACTGTGTGGCTTCCATACTAACATGCTTACTTTAGAGCAGGGGTGTCCAAACTTTTTCCAGCGAGAGCCGCATGAAAAAAAACCGGATTTGATACATTTTATACATTAAAGATACTAAAACCAATACAATATAGGTCAGGGGTCGGCAACCCAAAATGTTGAAAGAGCCACATTGGACCAAAAATACAAAAACAAATCTGTCTGGAGCCGCAACAAATTAGAAGCCATAATACAAACAGATAGTGTGTCATGAGATATACATTGAATTAAGATGACTTAAAGGAAACTAAATGAGCTCAAATATAGCTACAAATGAGGCATAATGATGCAATATGTACATACAGCTAGCCTAAATAGCATGTTAGCATCGATTAGCTTGCAGTCATGCAGTGACCAAATATGTCTGATTATCACTCCACACAAGTCAATAACATCAACAAAACTCACCTTTGTGTATTCACGCACAACGTTAAAAGTTTGGCGGACAAAATGAGACAGAAAAAGAAGTGGCATAAAACACGTCCTAGAAAGTCGGAGAAAGTTATACATTGTAAACAAACTAAGGTGAGTTCAAGGACCGCCAAAATTAGTAGGACAAAACGGCGCTCGCCAAATACTCGAATCAGTGAAGCATGTTTAATACAAACAGTGTGTTTTATAACAATTAGGGAGGTTTGTGTCATGTTTGTCCTCCTACAGTAACCATATTAAAACAAAAAATATATATTTTTTCCCCTCATCTTTTTCCATTTTTCATACATTTTTGAAAAAGCTTCAGAGAGCCACTAGGGCGGCGCTAGAGCCGCGGGTTGCCGACCCCTGATATAGGTCAATCAATATATGCTAAACTATCTGAACACAACATCCATGTCTTAGCCCTGTGTTCTAAACAACAAATCATATTATATGTAATTTTGCCTTAAATTAGGAATTTTACCAACTACCATACCATCCATCCATCCATTTTCTACCGCTTGTTTTGATTGATTGATTGATTGATTGATTGAGAAGCTTATTGACATCTTAAAGAATTGAATCCATGCAATGCTTTAAAAAGGCAAATGGCTGGCACAAAAAGCCAAAAGGCTTGTTTCTAGAGATGTCCGATAATATTGGCCGATAAATGCTTTAAAATGTAATATCGGAAATTATCGGTATCGGTTTCAAAAAGTAAAATTCATGACTTTAAAACGCCGCTGTGTACACGGACGTAGGAAGAAGTACGGAGCGCCAATAAACCTTAAAGGCACTGCCTTTGCGTGCCGGCCCAATCAAATAATATCTACGGCTTTTCACACACACAAGTGGATGCAAGGCATACTTGGTCAACAGCCATACAGGTCACACTGAGGGTGACCGTATAAACAACTTTAACACTGTTACAAATATGCGCCACACTGTGAACCCACACCAAACAACAATGACAAACACATTTCGGGAGAACATCCGCACTGTAACAACATAAACACAACAGAACAAATACCCAGAACCCCTTGCAGCACTAACTCTTCCGGGATGCTACAATATACACCCCCCGCTCTCAGGGAAAGCATGTCCTAAATTCCAAGCTGCTGTTTTGAGGCATGTTAAAAAAAATAATGCACTTTTTGACTTCGATAATAAATATGGCAGTGCCATGTTGGCATTTATTTGTTTTGGAAAACCTTGTTACATTGTTTAATGCATCCAGCGGGGCATCACAACAAAATTAGGCATAATAATGTGTTAATTCCACGACTGTATATATCGGTATCGGTTGATATCGGAATCGGTAATTAAGAGTTGGACAATATCGTAATATCGGCAAAAGAGCCATTATCGGACATCTCTACTTGTTTCCATTGTGGTCCCTTACGGGGTTGCGAAGGGGTGCTTGGGCCTATCTAAGCTGCATTCGGGCGGAAGGCGGGGAACACCCTGGACAAGTCAACTACCATACCATACCAACTTTATTAATAAAGCCCTTTAAAAACAACCACTGTTGAAAAACAAAGGGCTGTACACTACAAAGAAATACAGGCAAAGGACAGACTAAAATATATAATTTTAAAACAGAGGTAAAATACACACACATACTATGTGTGTATATATACATGCACATAGAAAGAGCAGATAAAAATGATCTCAAGAGCAATTTGTTAGATTAAAAAGGCAGTCAAAAAGTTAAAAGCAGTTCAAAGTCTCATGCTGGGTTGGAAAGTTTTGAAAATGTTCACGCATATAAATGGCTAAATGAACAAAAATGACCAACAATACAGTAGTATTAGCCACTCGATGAGACCAAAACACTGATTGGCTTAGCCTCAGGCAGCATTGCTAACATTAGCATGCTAACTTTTTTAGCCAATTTTTCAGCCGACCACCTCGTTGTTGTAAAATGTGGTACTTGACACATGCTAACGGTTAGGATGTTAACTTTTTAAGCTAATTTTACATGCGTTCACTTCATAGTCAAATGACTTCTGTTAGCATGCTAGCTGAATTCCGCCGTAACAAACCACTGCTTGCACACAACTCACTTCACTACTACTAAGTACTATACTTCCCTTTTGGACTGCCAGTATGAAGAGCACCATTTAAAAGTAAAACCAAAGTTTTAAATAATCATACCAGTAACATATTTATAGTCGTTCATAGTCATATTTAAGACTTTATACAAGACTTTGATAGACACAGGTGACAAACTCAAGGCCCGGGGGACAGATCTGGCCCATAAAGTACTTTGTATTTTATTACTAAATCAATTAGATTTTTTTTACCCCATTTTGCCAGAAAAAATACATGTACCGTATTTTTCGGATTATACGTCGCTCCGGAGTATACGTCGCACCGGCCGAAAATGCATAATAAAGAAGGAAAAAAACATATACAAGTCGCATTTTTGGGGGAAATGTATTTGATAAAAGCCAACACCAAGAATAGACATTTGAAAGGCAATTTAAAATAAATAAAGAATAGTGAACAACAGGCTGAATAAGTGTACGTTATATGATGCATAAATAACCAACTGAGAACGTGCCTGGTATGTTAACGTAACATATTATGGTAAGAGTCATTCAAATAACTATAACATATAGAACATGCTATACGTTTACCAAACAATCTGTCACTCCTGATCGCTAAATCCCATGAAATCTTCTTCCTCGTTGTCGCTCCTGGTATGCGCCGCTAGCGTCCTTGCATTCTGCTGCTCGATCACCGTTAGCGTTTAAGTTTGACTTGTGCATTTCAGTGACTTCCGCATGTCAACACTCACACGTCGTTTCTCCCAAAATTTGCACGCTGTAGTTTTTCCGTGTAATGTTCTAATTAAATGTTTTTATTTATTAAATTTTTTTTTCTTTAGAGCGTGTCGCGGGCCAATAAAAAAACAAGCTGTGGGCCGCACTTTGAACACCTGTTCTTGAGAGTAATATAGCTCAAGTTGAAGTAAAAAGTAGTCATCTTAATAATTACTTGACTCTGAGTACGACAAGTATTCAGTTAAAAAGAGTACTTGTATATTGATTAACTGGGTTTATTTAGCAGCCATTTTTTAAAAGGTGCTTACACTACAACCCTAGTTGTGTGTGTGTTTGTGTGTGCGCGTGTAAGAGATAGCATGTATTACAAAAAGCTGCACATTTTATACGTTTGACAAGCGAACATGCAGAGAAACATGTTGCTGCAATTTGCAAATACTGATCCAGCCCGCAAGTTCCAGTGAGCTGCAAGAAGGTGTTTATGCTGACCAAGCAAACACATGTTTTTGTCAGATGCAACACATTTGGATGCACAGACAACTATGTTGCTGGAACCCACTATTACACACACACACACACACGCACGTGCACACACACAAACACATGATTTGTAGTGCCTCTACACAGGTGCGGCGCGCATGCACACACTGTCAAAAAACACAGCGGAAGGAACTTAATTCGGAATCCTAATAATTTTTGTGCTTTTCATTGAATTTCTAAAGCGTAATGGCCGTAATTGACCAATCAGTCATCATGTCATTACGTACCACCCACTCCCACCAGAAGCCCTGTGAGAAAAACACTTGACCAAAATTGCTCCATCTAATTCTATACAGTAAAAATTACAAATTGTACTCTTTGTCTCTAAAATGAAAGCCTGAAATTGGAATATACATGATTATATTGTGTAATGACTGTACATTTGATTTTTTTAAATTATATTAGTAGTCCACTGGGACTTTTCCCCCCCCAGTATACTACATTGCTATAACTTCTGTAATCTGACACAGCCAAAAAAAATATAAAATGCATCAGAATAAATTGTATTACTAATCTTATAAATATTTAGGCCTAATCTGTACCCCCTTGACCCCAGCTAATTAACATTTACTGTATGGACAATAAGTCATTTTATGCAAATCTTTCAAAATTTAAAAAAACTGACATGATTAGACTAAATGGGCAATCAAAGGGTTAAAATAAAAAACATGACATGTTTGCCATTTTGAATTACCGTATTTCCTTGAATAGCCGCAAGGGCGTTAATTAATTTAAAACCTCCTGTCACTCCTGCGTTTACCGGAAACCGGCGGGATGGCCGTGCATGCGGTAGTTATTTTAAAACCTCTTCTCACTCCGGCATTTACCAAAAGAATCCATAAAATTTAGGCGTGCGCTTTGAGTGTGATGTAAGCATACCATCATGAAAAGCACATTTAATTAAAAAAAACGTTATTATGGTCTTACCTGTACTTATAAATGGAGTCCATTTGCAGCTCCTTCTGACCAAAAGCATCGATAACTTGTTTATAGAAGTCTTCATTATCTTCTTTTTTCCGTTTTAAAAGTCTCTGTCTCGATGGAGATATTCCTTTAATTATTACCTCCTGCTTCCATTGAAAGTCCAGTTTAGAAAACTGTTTTATTTTAGATACCGGTATGTAATCCTCCTTGTTAAAAAAAAAATCTCTTGCTG
Source organism: Entelurus aequoreus (assembly GCF_033978785.1). Lineage (NCBI taxonomy): Eukaryota > Metazoa > Chordata > Actinopteri > Syngnathiformes > Syngnathidae > Entelurus > Entelurus aequoreus. The sequence continues at coordinate 12,558,604 of NC_084736.1, read as the reverse complement.
CGTGTGTTCACTTCTTCTGCAGTACCGGAAGTCGCAAGAAGGATCACTAGCGCGGCAGCGCCCTCTACCACCAGGAGGCGGGAGTCATTTAATGACTTATACAGTATTTCACACACGCAGCTACGGTATATTAATAAAACATAGCTGCTTACTGTTCTCTTTAGCATATTGTACCGGTATTCAATAGCTTGGACCTTAAATCCTACTGAATAGCTCTTTATCTTTTTTCCTTTGTGCGATTGTAAACTACTGAAATCAGCTTCCTCCATTTTGAAAATGAGGACAGATGCGTCACTCGTGACGTAACGAATTTGACCCGGTGGAAGTTCTAGCCTTATGCTAAATATTTTGCGAAACGAGTTTGACCCGGTGAAAATTATAGACATGCGATAATAAAATTAATATTTTGCAAAACGAATTTGATCCGGCTTCAATAATAAACCGGCGATAAGTTGATTAGAAAAAAGTAGAAAAACATCTAAAGCCAAGCATGTTTTAACCCTTGTGTAATGTTCATATTGTTGTTACTCAGCCAGCGTTTGTGGGTCTGATGGACCCGTTGCATTTTGTGGCTTTTAATGCCTCACAATCAAACACTTTTATGTTAAAATACTTAACAGATGTTTACCTTATCCCAATAAACATCTGTTCGGTATTTTAACATAAAAGTGTTTCATTGTGAGGCATTAAAAGCCACAAAATGCAACGGGTCCATCAGACCCACAAACGCTGGCTGAGTAACAACAATATGAACGTTGCACGGAAAATTTCTCTGCCAGTTTCTGCATCCCACAGCGCGTCTTCTTTTGTGTTTCTGCACCTGCGGTTCCCACACAAGGTTGCAACATTGTTTGTCATCACTGTCTGCTCTCATTTTCTCGCACATTTGACCCTCTGATGTTCTGTGTACCTACACTCTGTCCTCCTCCTGTCTAGGCCTGGTGTGTGTGTGTGTGTGTGTGTGTGTGTGTGTGTGTGTGTGTGTGTGTGTGTGTGTGTGTGTGTGTGTGTGTGTGGTACACAGAACATCAATTTCCACACTTCTATTAGCCTCGGGTCCAGTGGACCCGGACATCTTATATGTAATAGAAATGTGTAGGCGGGGTGTATGGTGTGTGGTCATTAATTATGTATTCTGATATATGTTCTTCACAGAAAATGAGCCAAAGTCAGTAAGTCTCAGTTTGAAAAATTAATTAATTGTATAATTTTTCTTTTAATAAAAAATGAAAACGGTCCCACAGACCCGAACACCACACAAGGTGTTCGGGTGAACTAGGGATGTATTACTGTGTACCGGTATTTTTTGGTACCAGTTCCTAATTAGGTCGGTCCAGGAAGACCGTTAAGATTCTGCACTAATGATACTGATATCGTTTTGTTTTTTTTATCCAGCTGGCCGTCGTCATTATGACACGCTTTCACATTCAGTTTGAGTGCCGCTACGACGCACGGATAGATGATAATCAGCTTGGACTAATCACAAATATGCAAGGAAGACCACACAAACATTTTTAACAACAATATTTCCCCCAAGTACGCAAAGTCACGCTAAGTTAGTGTTAGTGCCAGTTTAAAGTGAACACCACTTAAGTCACGACACCCGATACGGTGCGCTTCATCAACCCGACAATCCAGTAATCCACAGGCCAATATTAATTTACTCAAAAAAGTGTACATTTTGAATACCCATTGTGTCTTTTTATACATATAATACAGACACATACTGGATACAGACACAGACACGGTATTTGCCAAAGTTGCCAACACTGGCCTCCGGTCCGTCACTCAAATGGGTCGGGTGTGCAACATAAACGCGAATAAGAACTCCTATTGTTACAAAATGCACACCGACTTAACATGCTAATTGATTGTATTGACTTATATTATATACAGTATATGATATGAGATATCATGTTAAAAGCCTGTGAATGAACATGAATAGTATACATCAGGCTTGCACACTTCTGCAGGCGAGCTACTTTTCAATTGATCAAGTGGTGGGGATCTACCTCATTCATATATATAATTTATATTTATTTATTTATTAAAGATACACTACCGTTCAAAAGTTTGGGGTCACCCAAACAATTTTGTGGAATAGCCTTCATTTCTAAGAACAAGAATAAACTGTCGCGTTTCAGATGAAAGTTCTCTTTTTCTGGCCATTTTGAGCGTTTAATTGACCCCACAAATGTGATGCTCCAGAAACTCAATCTGCTCAAAGGAAGGTCAGTTTTGTAGCTTCTGTAACGAGCTAAACTGTTTTCAGATGTGTGAACATGATTGCACAAGGGTTTTCTAATCATCAATTAGCCTTCTGAGCCAATGAGCAAACACATTGTACCATTAGAACACTGGAGTGATAGTTGCTGGAAATGGGCCTCTATACACCTATGTAGATATTGCACCAAAAACCAGACATTTGCAGCTAGAATAGTCATTTACCACATTAGCAATGTATAGAGTGTACTTCTTTAAAGTTAAGACTAGTTTAAAGTTATCTTCATTGAAAAATAAGGACATTTTAATGTGACCCCAAACTTTTGAACGGTAGTGTACATTTTTGTTAACAAGTTAAAGGTGTTTAATGATAATACAAACATGTTTAACACATATAGATTTCTTTCTTTCATGAAGACAAGAACATAAGTTGGTGTATTACCTGATTCTGATGACTTGCATTGATTGGAATCAGACAGTTGTGCTGATAACGTACGCATTTTCAAATGGAGGAGAAAAAAAAGTCCTCCTTTCTGTTCAATACCACATTAAAGTGGTTGGTTTTTGGCATCTTATTTGCCCAACTTTCATACTCGCTTTTATACACTTTGCAAGAACTACATTGGCTGCAAACTCCGTAGCTTGCTAGCTTGTGCTGTGAGATGTTATATCATGATGTTGCTGGTGCACAACCACTTGTGCTAACAAAAATGGTAATTAAAAAGTGCGTTTTTTCACATCTTTATTTACACAAATAATGTGTAGCGCCGATAAGGGTGCCAATGAATACCGGTATAAATAAGGAATATCAATATCTGTATCAATGAAATCCTAACGATATACTGTACATCCTGTTGCGTCGGACCAGTCTTCCTCTCGGGGAATAAAAGACACCGGTCAATCCCAAATTCTTTCGGATGGCATATATGTTGAGTAAGAAGTAGGGATGTCCGATAATATCGGCACTCCGATATTATCGGCCAATAAATGCTTTAAAATGTAATATCGGAAATTATCGGTATCGGTTTCAAAAAGTAAAATGTATGACTTTTTAAAAACGCTGCTGTGTACACGGACGTAGGGAGAAGTACAGAGCGCCAATACACCTTAAAGGCACTTCCTTTGCGTGCCGGCCCGATCACTTAATATCTACGACTTTTCACACACACAAGTGAATGCAAATTATACTTGGTCAACAGCCATACAGGTCACACTGAGGGTAGTCGTATAAACAACTTTAACACTGTTACAAATATGCGCCACACTGTGAACCCACACCACACAAGAATGACAAACACATTTCGGGAGAACATCTGCAACGTAACACAACATAAACACAACAGAACAAATACCCAGGATCCTTTGCAGCACTAACTCTTCCGGGACGCTACAATATACACCCCCGCTACCCCCGTAGCCCCCACACCTCAACCCCGCCCACCTCAACCTCTTCATGCTCTCTCAGGGAGAGCATGTCCCAAATTCCAAGCTGCTGTTTTGAGGCATGTTAAAAAAAATAATGCACTTTGTGACTTCAATAATAAATATGGCAGTGCCATGTTGGCATTTTTTTCCATAACTTGAGTTGATTTATTTTGGAAAACCTTGTTACATTGTTTAATGCATCCAGCGGGGCATCACAACAAAATTAGGCATAATAATGTGTTAATTCCACGACTGTATATATCGGTATCGGTTGATATCGGAATCGGTAATTAAGAGTTGGACAATATCCGAATATCGGATATCGGCAAAAAAGCCATTATCGGACATCTCTAGTAAGAAGGACCACCAAGACAGAATAGGAATATTACCAAGTTTTACTAAAGCTTTAAGAGACCAGCCTTACAATGCGTTAATAGCGGCATCTAGAAGCGGTCTGAAAATCAAACGGAAAGAGTCAGTTTATTTAGTATGAAAACAGCCCCCTCCCGCCCAGAAAGAAATACAGCCTTATTGTTCTAAACTGATAAGGTAAAAAGGGAGTACATTATACTCCCGATACACATTCCACCGCATTCAAGGTAAGGCACAGAGTTTACTAGCGGACATAAGATACAAGCACAAAGTGTACACATGGGAAAATATTAGCTGCTTTAAACATGACTATTGATAAAGAAATAACTCATTCTCTAAATCCCTACTCTTACCTCCCTGAGGACTTTTCCGTCCTATAGCTCCTCTGTGTCCATTACATTGGGTAAATGTGACAGGGTAAATGTAGCACCTCTGATGTAGTGTAATATGTTGTCAGGACGGACAGGCCGCCCACCCTACAGGGACTGTGGTGACCGAGAAGCAGCAGATTCTGGAGCACAATCTTCAAGACATCAGGAAACGAGTGCAGGTTGGTTTTGAGGGACCACAAGATACCATTTTTGAAATTGATAATTGAACATGCAGCGTTACAAGAACCGTAGTGATCTTTTTCTTCTTTTCTAAGAAGCGTCTTCTTCTCTACAGGACATGGAACAGAAGATGAAGATGCTGGAGAACCTGCAGGACGACTTTGATTTCAATTACAAGACGCTGAAAAGCCAAGGAGGTAGGGAGTCGGAACAATGTTTTGGAGAGCTGAGGTTTTTAATGGTAAAAGTCACAATCAAATGCACTTTCCTAGAGTTGTCCCAAGACCTGAACGGCAATAGCCAGGCGGCGGCCACCAGGCAGAGGATGGCTCAGCTGGAGCAGATGCTGAGCACCCTGGACCAGCTCAGGAGGGTTAGTGTCCCAACATCTCCATCATGGCTGCAGTAAAATACTCCTCACTATACACTGCAAAAAGTCAGTGTTCAAAAACAAGAAAAAAAAATACAAAAATTAGGGGTATTTTATTTGAACTAAGCAAAATTATCTACCAATAGAACAAGAAAATTTGGCTTGTCAATACTTTCCAAAACAAGGAAAATTAGCTAACCTCAATGAACCCAAAAATACCTTTAAAATAAGTATATTCTCACTAATAACAACTGTTCTACTATATGAGTACGTATTTTCTATTGTTTCATTGAAAATAAAACAGTAAAGTCCATTTGGCTGTTTTAATTATGAGACACAATTGTGTCAAAGTCAGGATTCTTTTTTCATGCTTGAAATAAAAAATGATTACTTTAGAAAAGTCGTTTTATACTTTTGAGTGTTGATGACACAGCTTTGCATCAGTTGATATTCTAGTTTCAAGCATGTTTTACTCAATATAGGTCAGGGGTCGGCAACCCAAAATGTTGAAAGAGCCATGTTGGACCAAAAATACAAAAACAAATCTGTCTGGAGCCGCAAAAAATTAAAAGCCATATTACATACAGATGGTGTGTCATGAAATATAAATTGAATTAAGATGACTTAAAGGAAACTAAATGACCTCAAATATATCTACAGTTGAGGCATAATGATGCAATATGTACATATAGCTAGCCTAAATAGCATGTTAGCATCGATCAGCTTGCAGTCATGCAGTGACCAAATATGTCTGTTTAGCACTCCACACAAGTCAATAACATCAACAAAACTCACCTTCGTGCATTCATGCACAACGGTAAAAGTTTGGTGGACAAAATGAGACAGACAAAGAAGTGGCATAAAACACGTCCTAGAAAGTCGGAGAAAGTTATACATGTAAACAAACTACGGTGAGTTAAAGGACCGCCAAAATTAGTAGGACAAAACGGCGCTCGCCAAATACTCGAATCAGTGAAGCATGTTTAATACAAACAGTGTGTTTTATAACAATTAGGGAGGTTTGTGTCATGTTTGTCCATATTAAAACAAAAAATATATTTTTTTCCTCTCATCTTTTTCCATTTTATTAATAAATTTTTGGAAAAGCTCCAGAGAGCCACTAGGGCGGCGCGGGTTGCCGACCCCTGATATAGGTCATAAAATCTCGGCAACAAGCTGTAATATCTTACTGAGATAATTTAGGACCAAAACCCTTAAAACAAGTAAAATACTCTAACATAAAATCTGCTTAGTGAGAATAATTATTTCATTGGACAGAAAATAAGCAAATATCACCCTTATTTGAGATTTTTAATCTTACTTAGATTTCAGTTTTTGCAGTGTAGCGGCTAACTGGCTCTGATGCTTCTCATTGCAGCAAATTGTGACGGAGATTGGAGGCTTACTCACCGCCATGGATTATGTCCAGAAGAACCTAACAGATGAAGAACTGGCCGACTGGAAGCGACGGCAGCAAATCGCCTGCATCGGGGGTCCGCCTAACATCTGCCTGGACCGCCTAGAAACATGGTAAGCTTGCGCTCTTGCTTTAAAGGCCTACTGAAATGAAATTTTCTTATTTAAACGGGGATAGCAGGTCCATTCTATGTGTCATACTTGATCATTTCGCGATATTGCCATATTTTTGCTGAAAGGATTTAGTACAGAACATCGACGATAAAGTCCGCAACTTTTGGTCGCTGATAAAAAAGCCTTGCCTGTATCGGAAGTAGCGTGACATCACAGGTTGTGGAGCGCCTCACATCTGCACATTGTTTACAATCATGGCCACCAGCAGCGAGAGCGATTCGGACCGAGAAAGCGACGATTACCCCATTAATATGAGCGAGGATGAAAGATTCGTGGATGAGGAAAGTGAGAGTGAAGGATTAGAGGGCATTGGAAGCGATTCAGATAGGGAAGATGCTGTGAGAGGCGGGTGGGACCTGATATTCAGCTGGGAATGACTAAAACAGTAAATAAACACACGACATATATATACTCTTTTAGCCACAACACAACCAGGCTTATTTTTAATATGCCACAAATTAATCCGCATAACAAACACCTCCCCCCTCCCTTCCATATAACCCACCAATACAACTCAAACACCCGCACAACACACTCAATCCCACAGCCCAAAGTACCGTTCACCTCCGTAAAGTTCATACAGCACATATATTTCCCCAAAGTTACGTACGTGACATGTACATAGCGGCACGCACGTACGGGCAAGCGATCAAATGTTTGAAAGCCAAAGGTGCATACTCACAGTAGCGCGTCTGCTATCCAACTCAAAGTCCTCCTGGTTGTGTTGCTGCAGCCGGTCGCTAATACACCGCTTCCCACCTACAGCTTTCTTCTTTGCTGTCTTCATTGTTCATTAAACAAATTGCAAAAGATTCACCAACACATGTCCAGAATACTGTGGAATTTTGCGATGAAAACAGACGACTTAATAGCTGGCCACAATGGTGTCCCAAAATGTCCGCTACAATCCGTGACGTCACGCGCAAACGTCATCATACCGAGACGTTTTCAGCAGAATATTTTGCGGGAAATTTCAAATTGCACTTTACTAATCTAACCCGGCCGTATTGGCATGTGTTGCAATGTTAAGATGTCATCATTGATATATAAACTAGCAGACTGCGTGGTCGGTAGTCGTGGGTTTCAGTAGGCCTTTCAAAGTGAAACACAAGAGCCGTATCAATGAAAAGGATGTCTTTCCAAACAGGATAACGTCCTTGGCCGAGTCCCAACTCCAGATTCGTCAGCAGATCAAGAAGCTGGAGGAGCTCCAGCAGAAGGTGTCTTACAAAGGGGACCCCATCATCCAGCACCGGCCCGCCCTGGAGGAGAAGATAGTGGACTTGTTCCGAAACCTCATGAAGAGGTACTGCTCACATATGCACCACTTTGTCTTTATTAATGCGTCTCACTGCGTTAGTACTCTGTCCTAACTGAGGCCCTGTGTTACCCAACAGTGCGTTTGTAGTGGAAAGACAGCCGTGTATGCCAATGCACCCGGACAGACCGCTGGTCATCAAAACGGGCGTGCAGTTCACCAATAAAGTCCGGTAAGGAATAACCTCCGTTTTATTTTATACACCGCTCTACGTCACGGGTGTCAAACTCGTTTTCATTGAGGGCCAAATCCCAGTTATGGCTGCCCTTAGAAGGCCGCTTGTAACAGCGAATTATATAAGAATTTGCCTCTGCATTTGATTATTACTAGAGATGTCCGATAATGGTTTTTTTGCCGATATTCCGATATTGTCCAACTCTTAATTACTGATTCCGATATCAACCGATACCGATATATACAGTCGTGGAATTAACACATTATTATGCCTAATTTTGTTGTGATGCCCCGCTGGATGCATTAAACAATGTAACTTTACCATGAATTGATTAACGTGGACCCCGACTTAAACAAGTTGAAAAATGTATTCGGGTGTTACCATTTAGTGGTCAATTGTACGGAATATGTACTGTACTGTGCAATCTACTAATACAAGTTTCAATCAATCAATCAAAAACAAGGTTTTCCAAAATAGGAGAACAACTTCAACTCCGGTTATGGAAAAAAATGCCAACATGGCACTGCCATATTTATTATTGAAGTCACCCAAAGTGCTTTTTTTTTTTAACATGCCTCAAAACAGCAGCTTGGAATTTGGGACATGCTCTCCCTGAGATAATCCTGATACCAGGGTTTCCCACACATTAATTTATTTGGGGCGGCCCGCCACGAAAGAATTACGTCCGCCACATATTGAAATTAAAAAAAATTAAAAATAAAAAAAAAATATTTTTTTTTTGTCCTCTCCAGCTTCTCAGGCAAATCATATAGTTGATGTAGATGCCCATATCGGCTGTTCAGATTTACTTTACAAAAGAGAAGTGTAGGATACTTCTCTTGTTGCCTTATTTGTATTTGACTTTATTAAATGTATTTATATTAGAAACACAACATGTGTATATAACAAAGGGTGCAAAGTCTGCAGGCAGTAGGAAACACATGGTTAAGTGTAGGGAGTAAAACTGATGGCAGTCTAAAGTTCAAGATTTTTGGAGCTCTTTGTTCAGTGGATCAGATGTTTGATGAAGCTCTGTGTCTATCTACCACCACTACTGTTTGCTGTTTATTTGTTACTGACTGTGGCAGGACACCTCTGCCTCTGTTTCACTTTATGTTGCTGGTAAATAATATGGTTGTAGTAGTAGGCTAAAGTTAAATTATTTAGTATGCACTAATTAAAGGGGCAGAGCGTTGAGACATTTTAGCTTTTATATTTTATAAGATATATTTTTTGTAGGAACCACAATTAATAAATATATTTCAGTGAATAACTTATTGTTCAAATCTGTATATAAATATGTACATAAAGTGTTGTAATTATATTGTAAATTGGATGGATGGATAGATGGATGGACGTTTAAAACAAAACTGTTATTAATTAGTAAGTATACATTTTTTTAGCCTTTTTAGAGAAAATCTAATCATTGTAGTAAATTATGCAAATTACTCGATGATGTCATGGTGACCACGCCCATAGCCACGCCCCCACCACCACAGGTATCTTGGCAGTTTATGGGAAACACTGTGATACCCACTACAACTATGGGAAATACTATACTTTGACTTTCACAAAGTGCATTATTTTTTTAATTTTTTGAACATGCCTCAAAACAACAGCTACAAAAACAATGAAGGCACACAACTTCAGTCCAGAGTATACTAGAGCATACTTGCCAACCTTGAGACCTCCGAATTCGGGAGATGGGGGGGCGGGGTTTGGTGGTAGCGGGGGGTGTATATTGTAGTGTCCCGGAAGAGTTAGTGCTGTAAGGGGTTCCGGGTATTTGTTCTGTTGTGTTTATGTTGTGTTACGGTGCGGATGTTCTCCCGAAATGTGTTTGTCATTCTTGTTTGGTGTGGGTTCACAGTGTGGCGCGTATTTGTAACAGTCTTAAAGTTGTTTATACGTCCGCCCTCAGTGTGACCTGTATGGCTGTTGACCAAGTATGCCTTGCATTCACTTATGTGTGTGTAAAAGCCGCATATATTATGTGACTGGGCCGGCACGCTGTTTGTATGGAGGAAAAGCGGACGTGACGACAGGTTGTAGAGGACGCTAAAGGCAGTGCCTTTAAGGCACGCCCCCAATAAGGTTGTCCGGGTGGAAATCGGGAGAATGGTTGCCCCGGGAGATTTTCGGGAGGGGCACTGAATTTTGGGAGTCTCCCGGGAAAATCGGGAGGTTGAAACCGATACCGATAATTTCCGTTGTTACATTTTAAATCATTTATCGACATCTCCAATTATTACATATATTTTTTTAACGTACGCTGTAAAAAAAATGTTTAAAATCTGTAGTTTTTAGAGTAAAAAATGGCAACTCAGTCACCAAAATTTTACTGTAAAACAGTGTTTTTAACAAAATTTTACAGTAAATGGAAAACAGTACCGCTGATTTTTTTTTGTGAATGTGTGTGTGTGAATGGGTGAATGTGGAAAATAGTGTCAAAGCGCTTTGAGTTCCTTAAAAAAAGGTAGAAAAGCGCTATACAAGTACAACCCATTTACCATTTTTAATCTCTGGCAACTGAGTTGCCAGTTTTTTACCATAAAAAAAAAAAGTGAAACCATTTTTTCATTTGCAGTAATACACCTTACGAACAACCACCGTAGATACTATGGCAGGGGTGTCAAACTCATTTTAGCTCAGGGGCCGCATGGAGGAAAATCTGTGCACACGCGGGCTTGACTATTAAAATCATGGCATTAAAACTAAAAAATAAAGACAGCTTTAGTTTATTTGTTAGTTTATTATTATTTCTTCGGTCAGTGGTCAACAAAATAAACAAACAGTTTTACATAAACAAACAGTTGTACATTCATAAATTGAAAATGTTGCAGACCGAAAGGGTTTAGGCTGAAGTTGAACACTTATTACGCCTAACCCTATAAACAATGTCAAATACAAGATGAGCTTCCTAAAAATATGACATTTCCTTTGCACAAAATATTATAAATACACCTTGTACACAACATAAACACTGTTTAAACTTCAGATTGTTTTTGTTGTCTTACTTTGGCCAAAAATAGAACAAACACATTCTGAAAATATTACAATAGAAATATAGAAACAAATACCGGCACAGGTAAAGTTTAGATCCATGAAGGAAAGAAGAAAGTGAATGAATGTTTATAACTGAATACATTCACATATGCATAAAAATGTGTTTTCTTTTGTATTATTTTTTTAATGAATTAAGTAACATTTATGACAACCTTTTTCCAAAACACAACATAGAATGTGAGATATAACAGGATAATGCATACATTTATCATTTGTTTTCAAAACGGTTACAAAAAAGTGGGACCCCAAAAATTTACTGTGGGACCCCATTTTTATGACTTGATGGGGTCCCCGGGACCCCATTTTGAAAATTCCTAGCACCAACACTGATGGAATATTGGTGTGTGCAAAACAGCAGCAGGCGGCTGTGGCCTGCGGGCCGGTTCTAATACTAATCAAATATCATCCCGGGGGCCATATAGCATTCATTCGCGGGCCTTGACTTTGACACCCCTGGTCTAGTGTGAGTACACTGCAAAAAGTCAGTGTTCAAAAACAAGCAAAAAAAAAAATACAAAAATTAGGGGTATTTTATTTGAACTAAGCAAAATTATCTGCCAATAGAACAAGAAAATGTGGCTTGTCAAGACTTTCCAAAACAAGGAAAATTAGCTAACATCAATGAACCCAAAACTACCTTAAAATTAGGGATGTCCGATAATGGCTTTTTGCCGATATCCGATATTCCGATATTGTCCAACTCTTTAATTACCGATACCGATATCAACCGATACCGATATCAACCGATATATGCAGTCGTGGAATTAACACATTATTATGCCAAATTTGGACAACCATGTATGGTGAAGATAAGGTACTTTTTAAAAAAAATAATAAAATAAGATAACTATATTAAAAACATTTTCTTGAATAAAAAAGAAAGTAAAACAATATAAAAACAGTTACATAGAAACTAGTAATTAATGAAAATGAGTAAAATTAAGTGTTAAAGGTTAGTACTATTAGTGGACCAGCAGCACGCACAATCATGTGTGCTTACGGACTGTATCCCTTGCAGACTGTATTGATATATATTGATATATAATGTAGGAACCAGAATATTGATAACAGAAAGAAATGGGGGGAGGGAGGTTTTTTGGGTTGGTGCACTAATTGTAAGTGTATCTTGTGTTTTTTATGTTGATTTAATAAAAAAATAAAAACCGATACAGATAATAAAAAAAACGATACCGATAATTTCCGATATTACATTTTAACGCATTTATCGGCCGATAATATCGGCAGGCCGATAATATCGGCAGGCCGATATTATCGGACATCCCTACTTAAAATAAGTATATTCTCACTAATAACTACTGTACTACTATATGAGTATGTATTTTCTATTGTTTCATTGAAAATAAAACAGCAAAGTCCATTTGGCTGTCATCTGTTTTAATTATGAGACACAATTGTGTCAAAGTCCTGATTTTTTTTTTACATGCTTGAAATAAGAAATGATTATTTATTAGTACGGTAGTTTTATACTTGTGAGTGTTGATGACACAGCTTTGCAACAGTTGATATTCTAGTTTCAAGCATGTTTTACTCAATATAGGTCATCAAATCTCAGCAACAAGCTGTAATATCTTACTGAGATCATCTAGGACCAAAACCCTTAAAACAAGTAAAACACTCTAACATAAAATCTGCTTATCAGACAGAAAATAAGCAAATGTCACCCTTATTTGAGATATTTAATCTTACTTAGATTTCAGTTTTTGCAGTGTACACCCTTAAAGGCATATTTGGGTGAGTGTGGCGTGGAAGAACATTCTAATCAAATATCTAAAATTTGATTTTCCTGTATGTCCAGCACATGTTGAAAATTGACAATAAAGACGACTTTGACTACAATATTTTAAGCTGTTTATTAGGTCAAAGACCAACAGACCAAATACTTTAGTCCAAGTAAATCGTACGATTCGTTAGTGAGTATTGCAAGATTAATATGTATATTCCTCCAGGCTACTGGTGAAATTCCCTGAACTCAATTACCAGCTGAAAATCAAAGTTTGCATTGACAAGTAAGCATTTTTTTAAGTACACGCACAATCTAAATATATGAGAAAATACTGCATTTCATTGTAAACCGTTTTATTTTTCTCAGGGAGTCTGGAGATGTGGCTGCAATCCGAGGGTAGGATGTAGAACTTTTTCACTTCTAAACCAATGCATTGTCTTTTTTTTTTTCTTCTTCTCAACAGAAGAAAACACAGTCACTTTCGCTTTTGTCTAGGTCACGGAAGTTCAACATCCTCGGCACCAACACCAAAGTCATGAACATGGAAGAGTCCAACAACGGCAGCCTGTCGGCGGAGTTTAAGCACTTGGTGAGTAGCGATAAATCCCCTCCAACTTCTCTGACAAACGCTTCCTCACAGCGGAACCGCCCGCTTCCTGTTCGTTGCAGACCCTCAGAGAGCAGCGGTGCGGCAACGGCGGACGCACCAGCAGTGACGTAAGCGCCAGGCCTCCCACTCGTTAGCCGCCAGCATGCGTTATACTTACGAAACTTCTCCTTTCTGTAGGCCTCCCTTATTGTCACAGAGGAGCTCCATCTCATCACATTTGAGACCGAAGTCTATCACCAGGGTCTGAAGATCGACCTGGAGGTCGGTTCCACAAGAACTCCCACTAGATATCTAACACTAGAAACACGAAGCATATTTATAGTAACAGGGTTTACTTGACTTTGAAGGCCTACTGAAATGAAATGTTTTTATTTAAACGGGGATAGCAGATCCATTCTATGTGTCATACTTGATCATTTCGCGATATTGCCATATTTTTGCTGAAAGGATTTAGTAGAGAACATCGACGATAAAGTTTTGGTCGCTGATAAAAAAGACTCGCCTGTACCGGAAGTAGCGTGACGTCACAGGTTGAAGGGCTCCTCACATTTCCCCATTGTTTACAATGCAGCGAGAGCGATTTGGACCGAGAAAGCGACGATTACCCCATTAATTTGAGCGAGGATGAAAGATTTGTGGATGAGTAACGTGAGAGTGAAGGACTAGAGTGCAGTGCAGGACGTATCTTTTTTCACTCTGACCGTAACTTAGGTACAAGGGTTCATTGGATTCCACATTTTCTCCTTTTTCTATTGTGGATCACAGATTTCTATTTTAAACCACCTCGGATACTATATCCTCTTGAAAATGAGAGTCGAGAACGCGAAATGGACATTCACAGTGACTTTTATCTCCACGACAATACATCGGCGAAGCTCTTTAGCTACGGAGCTAACGTGATAGCATCGGGCTTAAATGCAGATAGAAACAAAAGAAATAAACCCCTGACTGGAAGGATAGACAGAAAATCAACAATAATATTAAACCATGGACCTGTAACTACACGGTTAATGCTTTCCAGCCTGGCGAAGCTTAACAATGCTGTTGCTAATGACGCCATTGAAGCTAACTTAGCTACGGGACCTCACGGAGCTGACGTGATAGCATCGGGCTTAAATGCAGATAGAAACAAAAGAGATAAACCCCTGACTGGAAGGATAGACAGAAAATCAACAATACTATTAAACCATGGACATGTAACTACACGGTTAATGCTTTCTAGCCTGGCGAAGCTTAACAATGCTGTTGCTAACATCGCCATTGAAGCTAACTTAGCTACGGGACCTCGTCAGAGCTATGATAAAAACATTAGCACTCCACCTACGCCAGCCCTCATCTGCTCATCAACACCCGTGCTCACCTGCGTACCAGCGATCGACGGAGCAACGAAGGACTTCACCCGATCATAGATGCGGTCGGCGGCTAGCATCGGATAGCACGTCTGCTATCCATCTCAAAGTCCTTCTGGTTGTGTTGCTGTAGTCCGCCGCTAATACACCGATCCCACCTACAGCTTTCTTCTTTGCAGTCTTCATTGTTCATTAAACAAATTGCAAAAGATTCACCAACACAGATGTGCAGAATACTGTGGAATTTTGCGATGAAATCATAGCTTTTTGTATTGGGTCCAATGTGTCCGAATACTTCCGTTTCAACCATTGACGTCACGCGCATACGTCATCATACATAGACGTTTTCAACCGGAAGTTTCGCGGGAAATTTAAAAATGCACTTTATAAGTTAACCCGGCCGTATTGGCATGTGTTGCAATGTTAAGATTTCATCATTGATATATAAACTATCAGACTGCGTGGTCGGTAGTAGTGGGCCTTTAATATACAGGTTGCATGTTTGTGTTTTGAAATATGAATATATTCAGTCGGGGTTATATTCGACTTGTTTCAACTCCACATCAAATATTATTGTGTAAAACAATAAACATGTCATCGTATATTATTGTAATGACTTCACAGCATACAGTACAGGTCAAAAGTTTGGACACACCTTCTCATTCAATGGGTTTTCTTTATTTTCATGACTATTTACATTGTAGATTGTCACTGAAGGCATCAAAACTAGACTGTAGAGTTATGTACAAAAAAGGTGAATTAACTGAAAACATGTTTTATATAGAGATGTCCGATAATGGCTTTTTTGCCGATATTCCGATATTAACCAACTCTTAATTACCGATTCCGATATCAACCGATACTGATATATACAGTCGTGGAATTAACACATTATTATGCCTAATTTTGTTGTGATGCCCCGCTGGATGCATTAAACCAGTGGTCCCCAACCACCGGACCGATTGGTACCGGGCCGCACAAGAAATTTAAAAAAAAATATTTTTTTTAAATTTTTTTAAAAATTAAATCAACATAAAAAACACAATACATACATTATATATCAATATAGATCAATACAGTCTGCAGGGATACAGTCCGTAAGCACACATGATTGTATTTCTTTATGCAAAAAAAAAATAAAAAGATATATATATATATATATATATATATATATATATATATATATATATATATATATATATATATATATATATATATATATATATATATATATATATATATATATATATATATATATATTCAAGCGTTGACCGGTCCGCAGCTACAAAAAGGTTGGGGACCACTGCATTAAACAATGTAACAAGGTTTTCCAAAATATGAAACCATGAATTGATTAATGTGGACCCCGACTTAAACAAGTTGAAAAACTTATTCGGGTGTTACCATTTAGTGGTTAATTGTATGGAATATGTACTGTACTGTGCGATCTACTAATACAAGTTTCAATCAATCAATCCAAAATAAGGTTTTCCAAACTAAGAGAACAACTTCAACTCCAGGTATGGAAAAAAGTGCCAACATGGCACTGCCATATTTATTATTGAAGTCACAAAGTGCATTGAGGTGTTGAGGTGTGAGGTGGGGGGGGTCGGGGTTTGGTGGTAGCGGGGGGTGTATATTGTAGAATCCCGTAAGAGTTAGTGCTGCAAGGGGTTCTGCGTATTTGTTCTCGGTTGTGTTTATGTTGTGTTACGGTGCGGATGTTCTCCCAAAATGTGTTTGTCATTCTAGTTTGGTGTGGGTTCACAGTGTGGCGCATATTTGTAACAGTGTTAAAGTTGTTTATACGGTCACCCTCAGTGTGACCTGTATGGCTGTTGATCAAGTATGCCTTGCATTCACTTATGTGTGTGTAAAAGCCGCATATATTATGTGACTGGGCCGGCACGCTGTTTGTATGGAGGAAAAGCAGACGTGACGACAGGTTGTAGAGGACGCTAAAGGCAGTGCCTTTAAGGCACGCCCCCAATAATGTTGTCCGGGTGGAAATCGGGAGAATGGTTGCCCCGGGAGATTTTCGGGAGGGGCACTGATATTCGGGAGTCTCCCGGGAAAATCGGGAGGTTGAAACCGATACCGATAATTTCCGATATTACATTTTAAAGCATTTATCGATATTATCGGACATCTCTAGTTTTATATTCTGGTTTCTTCAAAATAGCCACCCTTTGCGCTGATTAGTGCTTTGCACACTCTTGGCATTCTCTCGATGAGCTTCAAGCACACCTGTGAAGTGAAAACCACTTCAGGTGACTACCTCTTGAAGCTTATTCCTAGATTTGATGCCTTCCGTGACAATCTACAATGTAGTCATGAAAATAAAGAAAACGCATTGAATGAGAAGGTGAGTCCAAACTTTTGGTCTGTACTGTATATCAAATAATATAATATCAAATACAGTGGAGCCTCGATTTACAAACTTAATTGGTTCTTGAACAGGGTTAGTAAATCGAAAAGTTATTATAGTGAAGCAAATTTCCCCATGATAAACGGTGTAAATATCAATAGTGGGCTCCAGCCAGACAAAAGTCTCTATTTTATTTAAGGCAGGGGTGTCAAACGTATGGCCCCGAGGGCCGGATCAGG
The DNA here is from genome assembly GCF_033978785.1 of Entelurus aequoreus. Classification (NCBI taxonomy): domain Eukaryota; kingdom Metazoa; phylum Chordata; class Actinopteri; order Syngnathiformes; family Syngnathidae; genus Entelurus; species Entelurus aequoreus. The sequence goes on along the minus strand of NC_084736.1, from coordinate 12,541,204 downwards.
CCCCCGAACAGGTTTTACCCGGCCCTCGGGATGACTTTGCTAAGTTAAAAACTTAACCTGAAATTTTTGAATGAAAGAAACAGCTGTTCTAAATGTGTCCACTAGATGTCGCAATAGCACTTCTTTGTATCTTTGTAGATGATGCTACATATGTACAAAATAAACCACATGATGTTAGTACATTAGTCGAGGAAAATGATCAAACTACATAAATAACATCCTGTAATTTGATTTTGATATCATTTTTTTTTTATCTTGATTGAAAATTAACACCAATGAGTTGACTGATGAACATTATCACATAATTCATTCAGAAAAACTGCAACATGTAAGTGTAAAAAACAACAACATTATGATTTGTACATTTTCAGAATGTGCTTGTTCTACTTTTAAACAACGAAAACAATCTGAAGTTGTCTTTATTTTTAAGTTATCGTGCCGTGATTTTACCAGTCCGGCCCACTTGGGAGTAGATTTTTCTCCATGTGGCCCCCGATCTAAAATGAGTTTGACACCCCTGATTTAAGGTTTGTACAGTACTTTGAACACAATATAAAGTGATATACATTACTGTATATAAAACAAACATAACAAGGAGGTGATGAATTAACTATCTCTTTTATTAACAACCTAAAACAACAAAAAGCTGAACTGTTCTGTATGCTCTGCTCTGCAAACACGCACACACACACACAGAAGTCCCTTTGGTGCCCTCACAAACAAGCAGAAATCCCAAAAATCCCTAACTTTAACAACTGAATTGCAACAATAATAAACATTTTAAAAATGGACTCCCACTATTATGTTAGATCCACTATGGACTGGACTTTCACAATATTATGCTAGACCCACTCGACGTCCATTGCATCCTTTCTCCCCTAGGGGGGGTCACCCACATCTGCGGTCCTCTCCAAGGTTTCTCATAGTCATTCACATTGACATCCCACTGGATTGTGAGTTTTTCCTTGCCCTTATGTGGGCTCTGAACCGAGGATGTCGTTGTGGCTTGTGCAGCCCTTTGAGACACTTGTGATTTAGGGCTATATAAATAAACATTGATTGATTGATTGATTGATTGATTGATTGATTGAAAAAGTAAAATCCACTTACAGTACATTAACATCGGCAAAGGAGCAACTCACAAGAAGAGAGAAGGGAGCAGACAGAGGGGGAGAAGGGAGGGGTTGAGGCCGCTGAACAAGAGGTAGTGTCTTCTCCGCTGTCAAATAAGTCCACTTTGGCAACTTTTTCCAGAAAAGTCTGATCTCATCACAATTAAAAACTTGCTGTGGTATGAAGTTGGCTTCCTCCAATCTCTTCAAAACGAGCAAGTCCAACATGGCTGCCAGCTGGAAACTGAATGAATGAAGCGTCCGTACACAGAGACTTATTTGGCGCGATTTAAAAGTTTGTAAAGCAAAAAGTTTGTAAATCGAGGTAGAGATGTCCGATAATGGCTTTTTTGCCGATATTCCGATATTGTCCAACTGTTAATTACCGATTCCGATGTATACAGTCCTGGAATTAACACATTATTATGTCTAATTTTGTTGTGATGCCCCGCTGGATGCATTAAACAATGTAACAAGATTTTCCAAAATAAATCAACTCAAGTTATGGAAAAAAATGCCAACATGGCACTGCCATATTTATTATTGAAGTCACAAAGTGCATTATTTTTTTTTAACATGCCTCAAAACAGCAGCTTGGAATTTGGCACATGCTCTCCCTGAGTGAGCATGAGGAGGTTGAGGTGGGCAGAGTTGAGGTGAGCGGGGGGTGTATACTGTAGCGTCCCGGAAGAGTTAGTGCTGCAAGGGGTTCTGGGTATTTGTTCTGTTGTGTTTATGTTGTGTTACGGTGCGGATGTTCTCCCGAAATGTGTTTGTCATTCTTGTTTGGTGTGGGTTCACAGTGTGGCGCATATTTGTAACAGTGTTAAAGTTGTTTATACGGTCACCCTCAGTGTGACCTGTATGGCTGTTGACCAAGTATGCTTTGCATTCACTTGTGTGTGTGAAAAGCCATAGATATTATGTGACTGGGCCGGCACGCAAAGGCAGTGCCTTTAAGGTTTATTGGCTCTCTGTACTTCTCCCTACGTCCGTGTACCACTCCGTACAGCGGCGTTTTAAAAAGTCATAAATTTTACTTTTTGAAACCGATACCGATAATTTCCGATATTACATTTTAAAGCATTTATCGGCCGATAATATCGGCAGTCCGATATTATCGGACATCTCTAAATAGAGGTGTCAAGGTACAGTGGAGCCTTGATTTACGAATGATATATCTAGACAAATTACAGTTAAGTAAAAATGCATGATTGGTACATAAAATATAATTAGTAAATTGGTAAAATGATCTTGTTAATTTTTGTGCAAATATCCTATTTACCACAGCTATAAGGCTAATAAAACCTTAAAATCTTAAGTGCTTAAATCTGACTTTCAAAAAGGTGCTATTAAAATTAGAAGACAATGTGAAGAAGTAATTCCATGACGGAATTACGAAAGAAAAGTTGCACTGAAAATAATCTCAAATTCATTTTCCCCACTACAGACTCATTCACTGCCGGTGGTGGTCATTTCAAACATCTGCCAGATGCCCAACGCCTGGGCGTCCATCCTGTGGTACAACATGCTCACCGACCAGCCTAAGGTAGGTCGGCGCCTTCTGTTGGGTCGACACAGCAAGTAATTGGTTCTGTACTGCGATTTATTTTTTGTACAGAATGTGAACTTCTTCACGAAGCCTCCAGTAGGGACGTGGGACCAGGTAGCCGAGGTGCTCAGCTGGCAGTTCTCGTCCACCACCAAGAGAGGACTGACCATCGAGCAGCTCACCACACTGGCTGAGAAACTGTTAGGTGAGTACCATTGATAAACGTACTGTATCGTCTTGTCCCGTAAAAAAACCCCACCAGTAAGTAATTATATTTTAGTCATGAGCAATAAATCACTTGAAAGATATTTAAGATATTCTGTGTATGAATTCATAGTTAAATTACTGATGTAGTCATCTTTTTCTGTATGTGTGTACTAGGGCTGCAACAACTAATCGATTAAAATCGATTATAAAAGTAGTTGGCGATTAATTTAGTCATCGTTTCGTTGGATCTATGCTATGCGCAGAGGCAAATTTTTAAATTTTAAATTTTTTTATTTATTTAATTTTTTTAAATAAACCTTTATTTATAAACTGCAACATGTACAAACAGCTGAGAAACAATAATCAAAATAAGTATGGTGCCAGTATGCTGGTTTTTTTTTCAATAAAATACTGGAAAGGATAGAAATGTAGTTTGTCTCTTTTATACGATTATTAATCGATTAATCGAAGTAATAATCGACAGATTCATCGATTATCAAATTAATCGTTAGTTGCAGCCCTAGTGTGTATGAGTCTAGACAGATGATGTAAATGGACAAACTGATCATTCATATTTTGTGTATACATATGGAGAGCCAGATGTTTGTCTTGTTTGTATGTGTATGGAGCGGCCAGATTTTACATTATGTGTCTACATGAATGGGTTGCATAAAATGAATGGACAGACTGTTTGCTGTGTGTGTGTGGGGAAAAAAACAACAACAACCACAGGCCGATGTTTACAATATGTGAATGGATGGACTGATATTTAAATTGTGTGTACACAAATGGAAAGGCAGATGTTTGCCCAATGTATGTAAAAGAAGTGGCTGGATTTTACATTGTGTGTGTGAATGGACATACGGCTATTTGCATAATATGAATGGACAGTCTGTTCGCTGTGTGTGTAAAAACATGTTTGCTTGCTCATTTGCTGAGTAGCTGCCATTTCTTTGAATGGACAGACATGTGTTGACATTATTTGAATGGACAGACTAATATTTAAATTGTGTATAAATAAATGGAGAGGCAGATGTTTGCCTTATGTATGTGAATGAAGCGGTTAGATTTTACATTGTATGTGAATGGACATATGGATGTTTGCGTAATATGAATTGACAGACTAATTAAATGTTTGCCTTTTGTGTTTAAAAAAGGGACTGGCAGATGTTTAACTGATGTGTGTATGGAGTGGCCAGATATTACAATATGTGTGTATGTGAATGAACGTACGGATGTTGGTTATAGTGTTTCCCATAAACTGCCAAGATACCTGTGGTGGTGGGGGCGTGACCATGGGCGTGGCTGTGGGCGTGGTCACAATGACATCATCGAGTAATTTGCATAATTTACTACAATGATAGGATTTTCTCTAAAAAGGCTCAACAAATGTATACTTACTAATTAATAATAACAGTTTTGTTTTAAACGTCCATCCATTGATTGATTGATTGATTGAGACTTTTATTAGTAGGTTGCACAGTGAAGTACATATTCCGTACAATTGACCACTAAATGGTAACACCCGAATAAGTTTTTCAACTTGTTTAAGTCGGGGTCCACTTAAATTGATTCATGATACAGATATATACTATCATATATACTATCATCATAATACAGTCATCACACAAGATAATCACATTGAATTATTTACAATCAGGGGTGTGGAGGGAGGGGGGGTGGGGAGGGCGGATATGGACATCAAGTAGTGGACATAGAGAGAGAGAGATCAGAAGGCATAAGAAAAAGAAAAAGTGTCTGCATTTGATTGTTTACATTTGATTATTAGCAATCCGGGGAGGGTGTTCGTTTAGGGTTGTAGCTGCCTGGAGGTGAACTTTTATTGCGGTTTTGAAGGAGGATAGAGATGCCCTTTCTTTTATACCTGTTGGGAGCGCATTCCACATTGATGTGGCATAGAAAGAGAATGAGTTAAGACCTTTGTTAGTTCGGAATCTGGGTTTAATGTGGTTAGTGGAGCACCCCCTGGTGTTGTGGTTATGGCGGTCATTTACGTTAAGGAAGTAGTTTGACATGTACTTCGGTATCAGGGAGGTGTAGCGGATTTTATAGACTAGGCTCAGTGCAAGTTGTTTAACTCTGTCCTCCACCTTGAGCCAGCCCACTTTAGAGAAGTGGGTAGGAGTGAGGTGGGATCTGGGGTGGAGGTCTAGAAGTAACCTGACTAGCTTGTTCTGAGATGTTTGGAGTTTAGATTTGAGGGTTTTGGAGGTGCTAGGGTACCAGGAGGTGCATGCGTAATCGAAAAAGGGTTGAACGAGAGTTCCCGCCAGAATCCTCAAGGTGCTTTTGTTGACCAGAGAGGAAATTCTGTAGAGAAATCTCGTTCGTTGGTTAACCTTTTTGATTACCTTGGTTGCTATTTTATCACAGGAAAGGTTAGCCTCTAGAATGGAACCTAGGTAGGTGACCTCATCTTTCCTGGTGATGACACTGTCACCTACTTTTATGGTGAAGTCATTGACTCTCTTAAGTTTGATGTGGGACCCAAACAGAATGGATTCTGTTTTACCCAAGTGGATGGATAGCTTGTTGTCAGCGAGCCAGGTGCAAGTTCTACAGAGTTCAGCACTGAGGATTTTCTCCACCTGTGACTTGTCCTTGCCGGATACCAGCAAGGCAGAGTCATCCGCAAACAAAAACAATTCACAGTCGCATGCCGATGACATGTCGTTTATGTATATTAGGAACAGTAAAGGTCCCAATATACTGCCTTGGGGGACTCCACAGCTCACCGAGAGGGGGGGGGACACGGTGCCGTTCACCTCTACCACCTGCTCCCTCCCCTCCAAGTAAGACTGCATCCAGCTCCAAGAGGTTTTGTTAAATCCGATTGCTCTGAGCTTATCCAACAGTATAGCGTGGTTAACGGTGTCAAAGGCCTTCTGAAGGTCCAGCATGACCATGCCGCAGTATTTGCCCGCGTCCACCTCATGTTTGATGTGGTCGGTCAGATAGAGAAGGCATGTGTCAGTGGAGTGGTTAGTTCTGAAGCCGGATTGGAATTTGTACATGAGTTTATTAGTGGCAAGGTAACTATCGACATCCATCCATCCATCCATCCATTTTACAATATAATTACAACACTTTATGTACATATTTATATACAGATTTGAACAATAAGTTATTCACTGAAATATATTTAGTAATTGTGGTTCTTACAAAAAATATATCTTATAAAATATAAAAACTAAAATGTCTCTTAAAGCTCTGCCCCTTTAATTAGTGCATACTAAATAATTTAACTTTAGCCTACTACTACAACCATATTATTTACCAGCAACATAAAGTGAAACAGAGGCAGAGGTGTCCTGCCACAGTCAGTAACAAATAAACAGAAAACAGTAGTGGTTATATACAAATAAGGCAACAAGAGAAGTATCCTACACTTCTCTTTTGTAAAGTAAATCTGAACAGCCTATATGGGCATCTACATCAACTATATGATTTGCCTAAATGGCTGGACAAGACAAAAAAACAACAACAATTTTTTAATTTTTTTAAATTTGTGGCGGATGTAATTCTTTCGTGGCGGGCCGCCACAAATAAATGAATGTGTGGGAAACACTGCATAATATGAATGGATGTTTAGATTATTTGAATAGACAGACTGATATTTAAATTGTGGATATTGTTTAGATAAGTTCAATTTAATTTAAGAACTTGCACACAAAGCAACACTGGAGGTGACTATGACGTGGTCGCGGACGGAGGGGGGGAGGGGTCTTAAACGACGGCATTGTGTGTGTGTGTGGACAAGGATAAGGTTCGGTGGGATTTACCCAATGTTGTTTTTGACAGCCATCTTAGATTTAGTCTTAGTCTTAGTCTTTTGGACTAAAATGATTAGTTTTAGTCACATTTTAGTCACTTTTATATGTGATAGTTTTAGTCCAGTTTTAGTCGACGAAAACTCAAAAGGGTTTTAGTCTAGTTTTAGACGATGAAAAGTCAATTTAACAGTCAGTTTAACATATCAAGTTACGTGCCGACAGAACGTACTCACAAAGAGATAACCACACCGTCACTGAATGTAAACATGGCTAAACATGCTGCTAAAGTAACACACACATAATGAATTGACGTTAGCATAACAAAAGCTAACTTTAGCCTGAAGTTAGCAGCCCATTTCCGCCAGGAGTATGTGGAAAACGTACTAATGTATTAGCTTACTATGACATTTATCGATTATGTTAACAGCATTTGTAACTTACCTTCGAAAAAATATCCTTGTGGCGAGCCTTAAGGTGCCGCTTAAGGTTGGTCGTATTTTTTCCGCATATTTTGTGGCCACTTTTGTCACCGTCTTCCTTCACAATACACTCTGTTTTATTATCTGCTGGGTTATATTTAAAATACACCCATATGTCGTCTCTACGTTTGCGACCACCGAGCCCCTGTGTTGAAACTGCCGCCGCCATTGCCTGATGAGTAACAACAGTCTGACGTGTTGAGCATGTTGTGCGCTGCACGCCAGTTGGTGGGCGTGACCAAACAAGGATAGAATGCAGCAGCAGATACTTTGTAGGTTTTAATTGACAAACACAATAAACAGAAATGTAATGCATTTTAAACGTCTTGACAGATTACCCACTAACATTTTCGTCCGTTCTCGTCTCGTCAACGAAAACTCACACGTCTCGTCATGTTTTCGTCATCAGAGAGACATGTTTATCTCGTCACCGTCTCGTTATCGTCATGAAAAAAAGTGGCGTCAACGAAATGATTTCGTCATCGTTGACGAAAACAACACTGGATTTACCCTGGATAACCTTAGCGGCTTAGTGTAGAAGGGGCCTTAGGCAGCTGGGTCTGGCTCAGGCTCAGTTGACACACAGTAAATCAGGGGTCACCAACCTTTTTGAAACCAAGAGCTACTTCTTGGGTACTAATTAATGCGAAGGGCTACCAGTTTGATACACACTTAAATGAATTGCCAGAAATAGCCAATTTGCTCAATTTACCTTTAACTCTATGTTATTATTAATAATTAATGATATTTACACTTAATTGAACGGTTTAAAAGAGGAGAAAACACGAAAAAAATGACAATTACATTTTGAAACATAGTTTATCTTCAATTTCGACTCTTTAAAATTCAAAATTCAACCGAAAAAAAGAAGGGAAAATCTAGCTAATTCGAATCTTTTTGAAAAAATTAAAAAAAGAATTTATGGAACATCATTAGTAATTTTTCCTGATTAAGATTAATTTCAGAATTTTGATGACATGTTTTAAATAGGTTAAAATCCAATCTACACTTTGTTAGAATATATAACAAATTGGACCAAGCTATATTTCTAACAAAGGCAAATCATTATTTCTTTTAGATTTTCCAGAACAAAAATTTTAAAAGAAATTCAAAAGACTTTGAAATAAGATTTAAATTTGATTCTACAGATTTTCTAGATTTGCCAGAATAATTTTTTTGATCATAATAAGTTTGAAGAAATATTTCACAAATATTCTTCGTCAAAAAAACAGAAGATAAAATGAAGAATTAAATTAACATTTATTTATTATTCTTTACAATAAAAACAATACATTTACTTCAATCAATCAATCAATGTTTATTTATATAGCCCTAAATCACAAGTGTCTCAAAGGGCTGTACAAGCCACAACGACATCCTCGGTACAGAGCCCACATACTTGAACATTGATTTAAATTGTCAGGAAAGAAGAGGAAGGAATTTAAAAGGTAAAAAGGTATATGTGTTTAAAACTCCTAAAATCATTTTTAAGGTTGTATTTTTTCTCTAAAATTGTCTTTCTGAAAGTTATAAGAAGCAAAGTTTAAAAAAAAAAAGAATTTATTTAAACAAGTGAAGACCAAGTCTTTAAAATATTTTCTTGGATTTTCAAATTCTATTTGAGTTTTGTCTTTCTTAGAATGAAAAATGTCGGGCAAAGCGAGACCAGCTTGCTAATAAATAAATAAAATTAAAAAAATAGAGGCAGCTCACAGGTAAGTGCTGCTATTTGAGCTATTTTTAGAACAGGCCAGCGGGCTACTCATCTGGTTCTTACGGGCTACCTGGTGCCCGCGGGCACCGCGTTGGTGACCCCTACAGTACATGGTGTCAATATATCATACAAATGCACTCTAAAACTGTCACATTGTCTATTCAGGACCGTCGGTCAACTATTCCGGCTGTCAGTTCACCTGGGCCAAGTTCTGCAAGGTATCTCCCCCCGTTCTCATTGTTTGGTGCCATGTTGTCGCGTAATGGCTCTTGTTGATGCATTATTTCTTTTTTGCAGGAGAACATGGCTGGCAAAGGCTTTTCATTCTGGGTGTGGCTAGACAACATCATCGACCTGGTCAAGAAGTACATCCTGGCGCTGTGGAACGAGGGGTGAGTTAACCCGGGTGGGAATCTGACGCCAGATGTTTTGGAAATGCGTGTAAACTGGGTCTGTCCATCAGGTACATCATGGGCTTCATCAGCAAAGAGAGAGAGAGGACCATCCTCAGCCCCAAACCTCCCGGCACCTTCCTGCTGCGCTTCAGCGAGAGCAGCAAGGAGGGCGGCATCACGTTCACGTGGGTGGAGAAGGACATCAACGGTGAGCCTCCCGCGGTCGTCTACGGCCACGCTTTTCCAGTTTTGTGGGTTGTGACGCCAAGCGTTCCTCCTGCGCCACCCAGGGAAGACTCAGATCCAGTCGGTGGAGCCCTACACCAAGCAGCAGCTCAACAACATGTCGTTCGCCGACATCATCATGGGCTACAAAATCATGGACGCCACCAACATCCTGGTTTCGCCCCTGGTCTACCTCTATCCAGAAATCCCCAAGGAGGACGCCTTTGGGAAGTACTGCAGGCCGGAGACGGCTCCTGAACCCGAGATGCCAGGCGACTCTACAAACAGTAAGTGTTACGTATTTTTTAGAACAAATCAGAACTCAGAAATCGGCGTTTTTAAACATTTATTTTTGCATCAAAATATCACTACCATGTTTTTTTTTTTTATGTAATATTGTAGCGTGTAAGGACCCGGAGTCAAAGGAAGGATGTCAAAAAATGGATTTAATTGTTTTAATGACATTCAAACTTTGTTTTCTTATCAACAATTGAGCAGTATTTATACATCCGTGCATACTTGCCAACCCTGAGACCTCCAATATCGGGAGGTGGGGGGTAGGGGGTGGGGGGGCTTGGTCGGGGGTGGGGGGTGTGTGGTTGGGGGCGGGGGGCGTGGTTATTTACAGCTAGAATTCACCAACTCGAGGATTTCATATATATATATATATATGTATATGAAATACTTGACTTTCAGTGAATTCCAGCTATCTATATATATATATATATATTAATTTTATTATACATAATAAATAAAATAAATACTTGAATTTCTGTGTTCTGGTGGCTATCCACTAGATGGCAGCATTGTCCCTGTTTAACTTCTCCGTTCATGATGAGTATATCATTTCGGCCACCGTGTTCAATGGAGAAGTCTGTTTTACAAAATGTACAGGCAACATACACCTTCCCCTTCGAACTGTCCTGGATGAACTGAAATTCTTGTTTCCATTCGTTTTGGAACTTGCAAGCGTATTTCTTCATCTTGCTCGTCGACGGCGTCGCCATGTCCGCCAAGGTCCGCATTGAGCTGGAGGGGGCGTGGCCTCCAGCTCCGTCTGAATACCGGGAGTTTGTCGGGAGAAAATCTCTGCCGGGAGGTTGTCGGGAGAGGCGCTGAATATCGGGATTCTCCCGCTAAAAACGGGAGGGTTGGCAAGTATGCATCCGTGGCTTCTCAGCACAACAAAAATGTGTCCCTTGAAAACCCGTCCGATCAGAACTCTCCAACAATAACAAAAGTTCTGTATTAATTATGCAAACCCACTACAATATCAAAAAACAGGATGCAAACAAAAAAATGTTGAACGTTCGCCTCAGCCCCAGGTACTCGGGGTTCCTCTAGCCCCCAGGTGTCAAACTCAAGGTCCGGGGGCCACTCGAAAGCCTGGAAATAATATGTACCGTATTTTTCGGAGTATAAGTCGCTCCGGAGTATAAGTCGCACCGGCCGAAAATGCATAATAAATAAGGGAAAAAAACATATATAAGTCGCACTGGAGTATAAGTCGCATTTAAACAAATGTATTTGATAAAACCCAACACTAAGAATTGACATTTGAAAGGCAATTTCAAATAAATAAAGAATAGTGAACAACAGGCTGAATAAGTGTACGTTATATGAGGCATAAATAACCAACTGAGAACGTGCCTGGTATGTTAACGTAACATATTATGGTAAGAGTCATTCAAATAACTATAACATATAGAACATGCTATACGTTTACCAAACAACCTGTTACTCCTAATTGCTAAATCCCATGAAATCTTATACGTCTAGTCTCTTACGTGAATGAGCTAAATAATATTATTTGATATTT
>NC_084736.1:12514907-12524907 GCF_033978785.1 Entelurus aequoreus | reverse complement strand
CATAGAAACTAGTAATTAATGTAAATGAGTAAAATTAACTGTTAAAGGTTAGTACTATTAGTGGACCAGCAGCACGCACAATCATGTGTGCTTACGGACTGTATCCCTTGCAGACTGTATTGATATGTTATGTAGGAACCAGAATATTAATAACAGAAAGAAACAACCCTTTTGTGTGAATGAATGTGAATGAGTGTAAATGGGGGAGGGAGGTTTTTTGGGTTGGTGCACTAATTGTAAGTGTATCTTGTATTTTTTATGTTGATTTAATAAAAAAAATTTAAAAAAATAAAAACGATACCAATAATAAAAAAACAGATACTGATAATTTCCGATATTACATTTTAAAGCATTTATTGACATCTCTACCGATAATGGCTTTTTTGCCGATATTCCGATATTGTCCAACTCTTAATTACCGATACCGATATATACAGTCGTGGAATTAACACATTATTATGCCTAATTTTGTTGTGATGCCCTGCTGGATGCATTAAACAATGTAACAAGGTTTTCCAAAATAAGAGAACAACTTCAACTCAAGTTATGGAAAAAAGTGCCAACATGGCACTGCCATATTTATTATTGAAGTCACTAAGTGCTTTTTTTTTTTAACATGCCTCAAAACAGCAGCTTGGAATTTGGGACATGCTCTCCCTGAGATAATCCTGATACCCACTACAACTATGGGAAATACTATACTTTGACTTTCATAAAGTGCATTATTTTATTTATTTTTTTAAACATGCCTCAAAACAACAGCTACAAAAACAATGAAGGCACACAGCTTCAGTCCAGAGTATACTAGAGTAATAAAGTAAACAATAACATAGTCGTAATTTAGTGCAAGGCTGCCTGGCATACTGTATAACAGGGAATTATAAACTGGGCTCACATCCATCTCCCGCTTGTATTCATCGTGTATCTCCTTATGATTCTTGAAGAGGTGGGAGGTCAAACTGCTCGTATTAAAGGAAGAGGTCTTGGTTCCTCCTCGCATAACCAACTTTTTGCAGTCATTGCAAATTGCCAGTTTTTTTATCCGTCAGAGACACTTTAAAATAATCCCAAACAACAGACATGGTGTCGTTAGTCAGTCACCGAGCGAGTTCGCTTGTTAGCCACGGCTACAGCACCGGCAACAACACACCCTTGTTGTTGTTAAGCTCCGCTTGCGGCGGTTTGATGAGGTCATCAAGCGTCGCCAGTAAACCTCTCATGCTGCAGTCGTCAACTCCTGTGTTGTGTGTGGGAGAAGGGAGAGGGGAGGGGCTGGGAGACGCAGCTGCTCTGTACTGCTCCCTACGTCCGTGTTTTACCGGATATGTACCGCTCCGTACAGCGGCGTTTTAAAAAGTCATTAATTGTGCTTTTTGAAACCGATAGCGATAATTTCCGATATTACATTTTAATGCATTTATCGGCCGATAATATCGGCAGCCCGATATTATCGGACATCTCTAATAGAAAGTAATGAGGTTCGCAAGATCTCTCCGTGTGTATGTGAAGGGACAGACAGGTGTGCATATGACATCTATTTGTGTGCACAGACATGTTTACATTCCATGTGTTTGTGGCCTTACGGACAGATTTTCGAATTATGTGAATGGACTTCAGCTATTTATGTGTGTGTAAATGACTGGACAAAAGGACGGTTAGTTCATGTGTATCATTGAATGGACCGGCCGGATGTTCATATTACGTGTGTATAGATGAAGGAAGGATGTTTTACATTGTGTATACATAATAGATATAATGATAAACGATAACCACGGTAAAACTATACGACGGTTAGTATTACTGTGTTGGATTAAAATTATCGGAAAACTGTGATTAATAACCACACTTTGTTAAAATTATGAACCGACTAGCGTTAGCCTGCTAGCTAGCTTCAATGCTAAAATGAAAATAAGAGACATTAACATATTTCCCCATCAAATACCGTCATACCACAATCTAAACTTGTATAAACACATTACTGATTGAACGACTAAGATACAGTATTCACATTGAACATGCTGGCTCAGCACAAAGTGATCAGAGGCGTATTCAACAGGAAGTGACGTCACATACACAGGAAGTGATCATCCTTTATTAAAAAAAAAACATTTACAAATAAAAATGGAAGAAGAAAATCATATTTAAACACACAAACGAAAATAATATTGCTTTTATGGAGCCAGAAAAATATTTGATGTTTCCTCTGCCGAGAAAGTATATTGGGTTTTTGTTTATTTTAGTTATTCAACAAAAATACATACAACTTGGTTCCAATTATTTTAGCGCATGTATAAGTACATTTTGAGCAAATTCAATAAAACCACGATAATAATGATAACCGTGATATGACATTTGTATATCTATACACCCTTAGTGTTTGTGAATGGACTGAACAGATGTTTGAATTACGTGTGTGTGTGTGTGTACATAGATGGAGGGACAGACGTTTACATTGTGTGTATGTGAATGGACCGACCAGGTGTCTATAGTACGTGTGTATATAGCTGGACGGAAAGATATTTACATTATGTATGTATGTGAATGGATCGACCAGGTGTCTATATTACGTGTGTATATAGCTGGACGGAAATATCTTTACATTATGTATGTATGTGAATGGATCGACCAGGTGTCTATATTACGTGTGTATATAGCTGGATGAAAAGATCTTTACATTATTTATGTTTGTGAATGGATCGACCAGGTGTCTATATTAAGTGTGTAAACAGCTGGAGGAAAGATGTTTACTTTATGTATGTATGTGAATGTTTTGACCAGGTGTCTATATTATGTGTGTATATAGCTGGAGGAAAGATGTTTACATTATGTATGTATGTGAATGGACCGACCAGGTGTCTATATTACGTGTGTATATAGCTGGAGGAAAGATGTTTACATTATGTATGTATGTGAATGGACCGACCAGATGTCTATATTACGTGTGTATATAGCTGGAGGAAAGATGTTTACATTATGTAGGTATGTGAATGGACCGACCAGGTGTCTATATTACGTGTGTGTATAACTGGACGGAAATATCTTTACATTATGTATGTATGTAAATGGATCGACCAGGTGTCTATATTACGTGTGTATATAGCTGGATGAAAAGATCTTTACATTATTTATGTTTGTGAATGGATCGACCAGGTGTCTATATTAAGTGTGTATATAACTGGACGGAAATATCTTTACATTATGTATGTATGTAAATGGATCGACCAGGTGTCTATATTAAGTGTGTATATAGCTGGACGGAAAGATCTTTACATTATGTATGTATGTGAATGGACCGACCAGGTGTCTATATTACGTGTGTATATAGCTGGACGGAAATATCTTTACATTATGTATGTATGTGAATGGATCGACCAGGTGTCTATATTAAGTGTGTATATAGCTGGAGGAAAGATACTTACATTATGTATGTATGTGAATGGCTCGACCAGGTGTCTATATTACGTGTGTATATAGCTGGACGGAAAGATCTTTACATTATGTATGTTTGTGAATGGATCGACCAGGTGTCTATATTAAGTATGTATATAGCTGGAGGAAAGATTTTTACGTTATGTATGTATGTGAATGGTTCGACCAGGTGTTTATATTACATGTGTATACAGATGGAGGGACAGGTGTTTACATCGTGTGTATGTAAATGGACCAACCAGATGTTTGAATTAGTTGTGTTTAGATATATGGATAGATAGAGGGAGAGCTGTTTACATTATGTATGTACAGTAAAGGCCAAAAGTTTGGACACACCTTCTCATTCAATGTGTTTTCTTTATTTTCATGACTATTTGCATTGTAGATTGTCACTGAAGGCATCACAACTATGAATGAACACAAGTGGAGTTTCGTACTTGACAAAAAAAGTAACTGAAAACATGTTTTATATCCTGGTTACTTCAAAATAGCCACCCTTTGCACACTCTCTGCATTCTCTTGATGAGCTTCAAGCACACCTGGGAAGTGAAAACCATTTCAGGTGACAATTGTTGCGTCTGACCAGTCTTCCTCTCAGGGAATACAAGTCACCGGTCAATCCCAAATTCTTTCAGTTGACATATATGCTGAGTAAGAAGGACCATCAGGACAGAATAGGAATATTATCAAGTTTTACTAAAGCTTTAGGAGACCAGTCCTTACAAATGCGCTAATACCAGCATCTCGAAGTGGTCTTGAAAATCAAACGGGAAGAGACAATTTATTGAATACGAAAACAGCCCCCACCCTGCCCAGAAAGGAATACAGCCTCATTGTTCTAATACTGATAAGGTAAAAAGGGAGTATGCTATACTCCCACATTACAACCCCTTCAAGGTAAAGCACAGAGTTTACTTGTGGACATAAGATACAAGCAAAAAGAGTACACATGGGAAAATATTAGCTGCTTTAAACATGACTATGAATAAAGACAAATACATGCATTCTCCACACTACCTCTTGAAGCTCATCGAGAGAATGCCAAGAGTGTGCAAAGCAGTAATCAGTGCAAAGGGTGGCTATTTTGAAGAAACTAGAATATAAAACATGTTTTCAGTTATTTCACCTTTTTTTGTTAAGTACATAACTCCACATGTGTTCATTCATAGTTGTGATGCCTTCAGTGACAATCTACAATGTAAATAGTCATGAAAATAAAGAAAACGCATTGAATGAGGAGAAGGTGTGTCCAAACTTTTGGCCTGTACTGTAGATGGAGGGATGGATTTTTACATTACGTATGTATGTTAATGAACCAGCCAGGTGTTAATATCACGTGTGTATAAAGAGGGAGCGACAGGTGTTTACATTGTGTGTGTGTGTGAATGGACCGACCAGGTGTCTATATTAAGTGTGTATATTGCTGGACGGAAAGATGTTTACATTATGTATGTATGTATGTATGTATGTGAATGGATCAGGCAGGGTGTTAATATCACGTGTGTATAAAGAGGGAGCGACAGGTGTTTACATTGTGTGTGTGTGTGTGTGTGTGAATGGACCGACCAGGTGTCTATACTAAGTGTGTATACTGCTGGACGGAAAGATGTTTACATTATGTATGTATGTATGTATGTATGTGAATGGATCAGGCAGGGTGTTAATATCACGTGTGTATAAAGAGGGAGCGACAGGTGTTTACATTGTGTGTGTGTGTGTGAATGGACCGACCAGGTGTCTATATTAAGTGTGTATACTGCTGGACGGAAAGATGTTTACATTATGTATGTATGTATGTATGTATGTATGTGAATGGATCAGGCAGGGTGTTAATATCACGTGTTTATAAAGAGGGAACGACAGGTGTTTACATTGTGTGTATGTGAATGGACCGACCAGGTGTTTATATTACGTGTGTGTATATAGCTGGACGGAAAGATGTTTACGTTATGTATGAATGCCAATGGACCAACCAGATGTTTGTATTAGTTGTGTATAGATATGTAGATAGATAGAGGGAGAGATGTTTACATTATTTATGTATGTGAATGGACCGACCAAGTGTTTGTGTGTGTGTATATAGCTTGAGAGGAGTAGTCTGTACAGGCACGTCACCTTGTGGGGGCGGTGTCCCAGTGCCGGTAGCTCGGGTTCGACCGGCTCGGTTATGCCCGGACTGCGAGCTGGACTGCACTGGCTCGCAGCCCAGGATATGAAAAGTTCTGCCAAACTGGACCATAGTCTTGAGGAGGGCTAACTCGTTCCCTGGCCACAAAGTGCCATTAAAGAAAGGATGATTCCTCGGCCCCCATACCATCAACGCCTCAATTTCTTGCTGAATCATCCTCTCAAACTCCTCGTCCGTGTAATCGTCGGCCAAATCACGTGGTCGGGACATTCTGTCGGGTTTGCGTCGCGTGAGACGGTGAAGATCGTTGCGATTTCAGAATGCAGACACCCAATGAGGCAGCGTGCTGTTAAGTGTTTTTTTTTTAGTGCACTAACCAAAAATAAAGCGAAAGACGAGTGCCACTAGGAAAGGCACTGAAGGATAGGTTTGGCTATGCACGACTAAACTAAACTAAACAGGCTACAAAGTAAACAAAACCAAAAAAAACTCACAATGTGCGTGACTTGACATCCCCAATGGAAATAATCGTCTTAAGACCCACTTTTATTCTTTGGCTTAACACTACGTGAGTTGTGTGGTCCTCTTGTGTTTTTAAAATTTTGATTTCTATTTATTAGGGGTGTAACGGTACACAAAAATGTTGGTTCGGTACGTACCTCGGTTTAGAGGTCACTATTCGGTTCATTTTCGGTACAGTAAGAAAACAACAGAATATAAATTTTGGGGTAATTTATTTACCAAATTTGCAAAATCTTCCACCAAAAATATTTTTCTTAGTGGAATATTTGATGTGAAGTAATGGGAACCTTGGATAGGTCAATAATTCATAATGACATTGATTTTGATTTAATATTATGTTTTGTGCAATGACAGTTTGAAAGAAAAAAAAAACAGCTTTGTTTTATTAGTCAACATTGCAACTTTTCTAAATTACATTTAACCTTTAAGCTTTTTCATTTCACTTTTGTTATGTTTTTGTTATAGCATTTTTAGAATGTGCCGTGGTCCTTTAAAACATTAGCTGTGGGCCGCAAATGGCCTCCGGGGCACACTTTTGACACCCCTGCTATAGATAATAAAAAATTAAATGTGATAAATCTATGGATAAAAAGCAGAGCCTGGCGACGCATGCGCGTTTATCATAACTCTCTCGCTCTCTCTGTCTCTGCCCCTCCCTCACCCTTGCTGCTGCGTCCACAATGTTGTTTTGTTTTTAACCCCTTCTTAACCCTGAACGTACATTGAAAATACACGCAACCCTAACTCAAAATGCCGGACATTTGAGGCATTGAAGAAACTCCGCCCTGACAGCTCTGCAAAAGAGGACATGTCCGGTGAAAAGAGGACGTATGGTCAGTCTAGCGTAGCCCGTTAGCTGCTAGCATGCCGTGTTTTGTGCCTCGGTGTGCATTGTTTACACAACGTGCGTTACGCTACTTAATATGTCCGTGTGGAAACTTGTTCGGTACACCTCCGCACCGAACCGATACCCCCGTACCGAAACGGTTTAATACAAATACACGTACCGTTACACCCCTAATATTTATTGTTTTAATTGGTTTTACCCTTTGAAATAGTTTTTGATCATATTTATTTTTATATTGGTTTTATATGTATTTATTTTTTTGTTTTTATTCAGTCATCGGTGGAGCTAAGGATAATATTTGAATATTGTTTTTAATATTGTTGTGCAGCACTTTTGAAACATTTCTGTTGTTTAAATGTGCGACTTATACTCAGAAGCGACTTATGTGTGAAATTATTAACACATTAGCGTAAAATATCAAATAATATTATTTAGCTCATTCACGTAAGAGACTAGACGTATAAGATTTCAGGGGATTTAGCGATTAGGAGTGACAGATTGTTTAGTAAACGTATAGCATGTTCTATATGTTATAGTTATTTGAATGACTCTTACCATAATATGTTACGTTAACATACCAGGCACGTTCTCAGTTGGTTATTTATGCCTCATATAACGTACACTTATTCAGCCTGTTGTTCACTATTCTTTATTTATTTTAAATTGCCTTTCAAATGTCTATTCTTGGTGTTGGGTTTTATCAAATAAATGTCCCCAAAAAATGCGACTTATATATGTTTTTTTCCTTCTTTATTATGCATTTTCGGCCGGTGCGACTTATACTCCGGAGCGACTTATACTCCGAAAAATACGGTATATTTGCATTTTATCCTCCCAGTATTGTCAGCGTTGCTCTGTGTCTTCACTAAGACAAACACGCTCAATGGGTTGTTTTGCTCAGCGTTTAAGTAGGTCAGGCCCCTATGTGTGTACACCAGGCCTGGGCAAATTAAGGCCCGGGAGCCGCATGGCGGACATTCCAAAATAATTTTTTTAGATCTTTAAGATGGAAACTGATTATGATGTGCAGTGATGTTTTCAAATGACCGTAAGTCTTGAACTATACAAAGTATTTCAATGGTTGGAATCTGCGCTTTTGCATGATATACTAGTTACTATGGTAATCTAATTAGTTACTATGGTCATTTAATTAGTTACTATGGAAATCTAATTAGTTACTATGGTCATTTAATTAGTTACTATGGTAATCTAATTAGTTACTATGGTCACAGCAGCTCAGACGAGGCACCAAGCAGTGTGGGTGGGGAGCGTTTCCACAGGGTGTTTCCAGAGCGAGCCTGAAAATGCGGGTGTCAGGGACAGACGCGGAAGGAGATTTTTACCACAAAGTTCTAAAGCTTAGTGATATATCAGATATATCAGATTGTAGGTGTTGTTGGGTTTTTTTTACCCTATTTTGCGTTCATATTTGGCTGTTTGTTGCATTTTTGTTGCCTTTCGCTTGATTGTAAAATATGTGGATGGAGAGGGGGTGTGATGTTCATATGTTGTCAATATTCAGTGTTTTATCGTTCATAGTTAATATTGTAAAACCCACATTCTTTATTTTCATGTACATTCTGGGTGTCTCATTCAGTAAAAAAAAATTAAAATTCCATTCCGTTTTTTCAGGCGGTCTGTCATAATGTGTAAAATATGTCAATCAAGAGAGGGTGTGACGTTCATATGTTCTCAATATTCAGTATTTTATCGTTCGTAGTTAATATTGTAAATCCCACTTTCTTTATTATATATACAGTACAGGCCAAAAGTTTGGACACACCTTCTCATTCAATGTGTTTTCTTTATTTTCATGACCATTGTAGATTGTCACTGAAGGCATCACAACTATGAATGAACACATGTGGAGTTATGTACTTAACAAAAAAAAGGTGAAATAACTGATAACATGTTTTATATTCTACGTTCTTGAAAATAGCCACCCTTTGCTCTGATTACTTTTTCGCTCACTCTTGACATTCTCTTGATGAGCGTCAAGAGGTAGTCACCTGAAATGGTTTTCACTTCACAGGTGTGCTTGGAGCTCATCCAGAGAATGCCAAGAGTGTGCAGAGCAAAGGGTGGCTATTTTGAAGAAACTGCAATATAAAACATGTTTTCAGTTATTCCACCTTCTTTTTGTTAAGTACATAACTCCACATGTGTTCATTCATAGTTGTGATACCTTCAGGGACAATCTACAATGTAAATAGTCATGAAAATAGAGAAAACACATTGAATGAGGAGAAGGTGTGTCCAAACTTTTGGCCTGTACTGTACATTCTGGGTGTCTCATTCAGTAAAAATTTTTTAAAAGTTTTTTAAGGCGGTCTGTCATAACGTTTTTAGCATTCAATCTGACATTATTTTGAGGTTTTGTGTTAGTGTTCCTAAAAATCAGAAATACCGGCCCCAAGGGCACATTTTTTTCTCTAAATTTGGCACCCCCGAGTCAAAACGATTGCCCAGGCCTAGTGTACACAAATGGACAAACCACTTTGATCTTGTCGTATCGCGAGAAAAAAACAACAACGTGACTGTGACGCTATATTCTGGCGTTACATAATAAGGGGCGCCGTGTTGAGATCCTCAAGGGTGTGTAGTGAGTAGCATTGTGTGTATGGACTAACGCTTGTACGCGAGTGACGCCGTCTCCGGCTGAAATGTGTCCCTGGCTGTGGTCCTGCTTTGTGAGGTTTTGCTCAGCAAGATCCCTGACCTGTCTCCGTAGGTGTCCCTCCGTGTTCATGGACTTTCCGGACAGTGAGCTGCTTGGGAACGGATTCCCAGGGTAGGCGCTTGGAGGGCATGTCGGGGGATGTGTGTGTGTGTGTGTGTGTGTGTGTGCGCGCTCTTGTATTTCTACCCTTCTTGAGGCATCAAGAAGGAAAAGTACCTTCCATATGAGGAGGTGTGAACAAGTTAGGACATAAATCATGGTCCCATTATGGAAAAACCATTGCATCTAATAGAGAATGTCTCATTAGCACCCCTGGTGGTGAAAGCTATCAAAATGAGGGTGGTCCCAAAAAGGAGGGATTTTTCAAATTGACTGTGTCGGTTTTTAAAAGTGC
>NC_084736.1:12424907-12509907 GCF_033978785.1 Entelurus aequoreus | reverse complement strand
TGTGTGCACACAAATGGACTTACAGATATTTACCGTATGTCTGTGCATGAAATGACTTACCAGATGTTTAAATGGTGTGCTTACGGTCGTATGAGAAAGTACTGACCAGATATGTGAATGGACCGACTGATGTTTGCATTATAATGGTCAGACCAATGTTCAAATTGTGTGTGTACACAAACGGGCGGCCAGTGTTTACTTTGGACAAATCAGATGTGTATTTATCAATGGACAGACTGATGTTGACATTACGTGAATAGACAGACTGG
This sequence comes from Entelurus aequoreus, assembly GCF_033978785.1. NCBI lineage: Eukaryota > Metazoa > Chordata > Actinopteri > Syngnathiformes > Syngnathidae > Entelurus > Entelurus aequoreus. Next base: position 12,509,638 of record NC_084736.1, on the reverse strand, counting down.
CGTTCACATTACTTGAATGGACAGACTGTATAAATTGCGTCAGAAAGTCAGATGTTTAAATAATGGAAATGGCACGATGTTGACATGATGTGTACACGAATGGACTTAGACTTAGACTTTGACAGATGTTTATGCAAACGCACTGGCAGACATTTGCTTTGTGTGTACGTGAATGGACCGGTCAGATATTTAAAAGGTGTGTGCGGCAACGGACATGAATGTGTTTAATATGTATGGTGGCGTGGATGGACACATGTGGACAGACGGACGTGTTTAATGGAATGAACAGGTTAGTCAAACTCTTCATGCGTGTGCGAATGGACCGACCAGATGTTTCATGTCCCCAGGTTGACCCTTTGCCCCTCTGTTGACAGATTCTCTGACTCTGGACATGGACGTGGCGTCTCCAATGTGAGGACATCTTTCCTCTTGGACACTTAAGTGACAGGAAGACAATTGACAGGTTCTTGTATGTACGTCCACGTCACTCGTTCTGTGGTTATCATCACTTTCCACTTAACATGTCCATACATTTATGACAGAATGTGTGTGTGTGTGTGTGTTTTCTGGTATTACTACCCTTCTTGAGACATCAACAAGGAAAAGTACCGTCCATATGAGGACCGGAGGTCTCAAGAAGGTAACAAATACAAGAGTGTGTGTATGTTCTGGTATTTCTATCCTTCTTGAGCAGGGGTGGGCAATTCATTTTTACCGGGGGGCCACACCGACAATATTTCAATACAATTTTGCTCAAATTATTTTTGATACGCCGTAAGATAAATAATAATAATAATAATTTCATTTAACCTAACTTAACTTTATACAAAAGCAGATTGCTTTTGATGGTTTTATTTTGAACCCGGTCTTACACAACAACTTCCTGATGTATAATACAATGCAAAAATGTCCATTTCTGTCACTTTATCCTGCATCCTCTTTAAAAGTCCAACATTTTTTCCCCCGTCAGATTCGGACAACCATCTGTCGTCACACCTGCCAGCTTGTCCCATTTCAGTCCCTACATGTCCAAACACGCATTCACCTATGTCAGGGATGTCCAAAGTGCGGCCCGGGGGCCATTTGCGGCCCGCAGGTGATTTTTTTAACGTTCTAAAAAACATAAAAAGTGGTATAAAAGAGTAAACTGGTGACAATAAAATGTTGCTATGTTGACTCTAATAACACTAAGCTGTCATGCAGGCTGTTTCTTTCTTTAAAACATAATAATGAATCAAAAACAATGTTATTATGAATTATTGACCTATTCAAGGGTCCAATTAGGTCACATTAAATATTCCACTTTGAGATGTTTTTTGGGGAAAATGTTGCATATTTTGTGTTTGACATATAAAAAACTGTTTTTTGTTTTTTTAAAGAAGGGCCTAAAATGAACAAACAAGGAACATAATAAACAACAATACAAGTTATAATTGATAGATCTGACGTTGATCTCGAGACTATTGTGTTAACAGTTTTTAAAAAAATGACGATTTATTTTTTAACACTTTACTGAGCGATCCCCAATAATTTTAGTGGGACTTTTTTTTTTTTTTTTTTTAAGTGTCATTGCTCAAAAAATAATAATAAATTAAAATCAATGTTGTTATGAGTTATGTTATGAGCTCCAATTATTATATCATCTGAAATGTTCCACTTTAAAATTTTATTGGGGGAAAATATTTCATATTTTGTGTTTTTTCCATAAAAAAAATGGGTTTTCTTTGACAAAAAGGGCATACAACTTAAATCTAAAAAAAAAAAAAAAACTTTATATTGACATATATACCTAATGTTGATCTAGATATTTAAACTTTGAATAATAATAATAATACTAAATAATGACATTTTTTTTAACCTAAACATTTTGGAGTCCCCGGTATCAAGCCTGAGTGGAAGCCTAAATGTATATTTTTTATACATATATCGTATTGGTTTTTAAAATAAAAAATATCAAAATGGCCCCCGCTTGCTTTGATTTTTCAGTGTGCGGCCCTCAGTGGAAAAAGTTTGGACACCTGACCTATGTGAACAAGTCATTACCTGTGGTTGCAGCTTTTAATTGACCGCATGGCTGCCAGCTACTCCGAGATTTGAAAGTCTGCAGTTATCCCACGTAAAAAGATGAGCAGCTCGGCGGTGTCACGTACATCGCAGCTCTCATCCAAAGCCAGCGAAAAACAGTCAAAGTCGGCCGTTCTTGTTCTTCAGCTGACGCTCCAAAGTTTCCAGCGATGGTCTCAACCCGCCTCGTTACAGTGCGTCGGGAGAGTGACACGTTCTCAAACGCGCCCCTCTTCTCCGGGCTTATCAGCGCAACAGAGTCCAATAAGCACTCCTTAATAAACTCTCCGTCAGAAAACGCCTTACTTTTTCTGGCAATTTTGTGAGAAATGACGTGTAGTGGCGATTCAAATGATATTCTTTAAGCACAGCAACCCGTGTACCACAAATTAAGCACACGGCTTTACCTTTAATTTCTGTAAAGAAATACTTGGCAGTCCATGTCTTGTTGAAAACACACCATTCGTCATCAACTTTTCTCTTTTTAGCATCTCGGGTGTAAACAGGGTATCCCTTGTCGCTGTGCACCTTCACTCACAGGTTACACCCGGACATACGCCCATAAATAACACTTTTCAAAATAAAAGCAGCACAGTTGTATTGCACGCATGACATAGATGTTTTTTTTTAAATGTATTTTGTCATTTGTGATTGCCGCTGTTCACATTCACTCACAATCGCGCACGAGCATACGTCCACACGGAAGTAATACAAATAACGCTTTTCAAAACAAAAGCAGCACCGTTGTATTTCACACTCGACATAGATACTTTTTAAAAAATTTATTTTGTAATTTACGATTGGCCGCAGAATGCCCAGGTCTGTTCTTGAGACATCAACAAGGAAAAGTACCTTCCATGTAAGTCTCAAGAAGGTAACTAATACAAGTGTGTGTGTGTGTGTGTGTGTTCTTGTATTTCTACTCTTCTTGAGACATCAACAAGGAAAAGTACCGTCCATATGAGGACCGGTGGTGTCAAGAAGGTAACAAATACAAGATTGGGTGTGTGTGTTCTTGTATTTCTATCCTTCTTGAGACGTCAACATGGCAAAGTACCTTCCATGTGAGTACTGGAGGGCTCAAGAAGGTAACAAATACAAGAGCATGTGTGTTTGTGTGTGTGTTCTTGTATTTCTACTCTTCTTGAGCCATCAACTAGGAAAAGTACCTTCCATATGAGGACCGGAGGTCTCAAGAAGGTAATGAATACAAGTGTGTGTGTGTGTGTGTTCTTGTATTTCTATCCTTCTTGAGACATCAACATGGCCAAGTACCTTCCATGTGAGTACTGTAGGTCTCAAGAAGGTAACAAATACAAGTGTGTGTGTGTGTGTTCTTGTATTTCTACTCTTCTTGAGACATCAACAAGGAAAAGTACCTTCCATATGAAGACCTAAGGTCTCAAGAAGGTAACAAATACAACAGTGTGTTCTTGTGTTTCTACCCTTCTTGAGACACCAACAAGGAAAAGTACCGTCCATATGAGAACCGGTGGTGTCAAGAAAGTAACAAATACAAGATTGTGTGTGTGTGTGTGTGTGTGTGTGTGTTCTTGTATTTATACCCTTCTTGAGACGTCAACATGGCAAAGTGCCTTCCATGTGAGTACCGGAGGTCTCAAGAAGGTAACAAATACAAGAGTGTGTATGTGTGTGTGTTCTTGTATTCCACCTTACTTGAGACATCAACCAGGAAAAGTGCAGGAGGTCTCAAGAAGGTAACAAATACAAGAATGTGTGTGTGTTCTTGTATTTCCACCCTTCTTGAGACATCAACAAGGAAAAGTAGTTAGGACACAAATCATGGTCCCATTATGGAAAACCATTGCATCTAATAGAGAATGTCTCATTTGCACCCCCTGGTGGTGAAATCTATCACAATTAGGGTGGTCCCAAAAATGAGGGATTTTTTAAATTGACTGTGTGTCGGTTTTAAAAGTGCTCCCCCTCTGGTCAACATATGAAATAACAAGTATTTGTAAAAAAATTTGAAATGCTCTCCCTCTGGCCAACATATGAAATAACAAGTGTGTGTAAGAAATAGAAATGCGCCCCTAAAATATTTTTTTAAAAATAATAAATATGTATGTAGACATACTATAATAACTTGAAGTAAATAATTAAGATTAAAAACAAATTACAGACAAAAAATTCTTACCAAGCTTACCATTTTTATATATTTGCATAGCATGTGTATATTATTACTGTTGTAAATACAAATCTTTATATATATCTAGAAAGTGTGGTCCTAAAGAGGTAGGCATTTTTCGGAGGTCTCAAGAAGGTAAGAAATCCAAGAGTGTGTGTGTGTTGCTATTCATTGTCAAAAGCAAGATATATATAGTTGTACTATAAACTATGAATGTATTGTTGTGTGTGTCACACACTTTTAATCCCTGCCAGATGGAATATTGCAGTGTTACCACAATATGAGTAGTCCAGCACTATAAAAGCCAACATGTACATACTGTAAGTTCTCCATTGGACTTCATGAATATTACTCTTTTCTCCTTGTTTGAGTACAAAATGAACCTGTAACATGTTTACTTATTTGTAGTATGGCCTGGATTTATTCTAATCATTATTTTTGGATGATTTTGGAACTGATTCAGAGCAAATCGGGATGGGATACAAATGTATTTTTTCCCCAAATGACTGCGAGGCGCAGAGGAGGCACTGCCATGTTTGGAAATGGTTTTATTTACAAAAGAAACATGCTGTGACTATTCATTATTTTTTGGCAATAAAAGAAATTCACTCCAAAATCTGCAGTAATGTTTCTATTACTGTATATACATATGTGTATATACTGTATGTATATATATGTATGTGTGTGTGTGTGTGTGTGTGTGTGTGTGTGTGTGTGTGTGTGTGTGTGTGTGTGTGTGTGTGTGTGTGTGTGTGTGTGTGTATATATATATATATATAAAATGTGTATATATATAATGTGTATATATGTATGTATACATGTATGTGTATATACATATGTATGTTTGTGTGTTATATATATATATATATATATATATATATATATATAATGTATGTGTATATATTTATATACACACAAAAGGGTCTTAGTCAAAAAATTTTTTTATAATATACATATGTTTTTTTCATCCAGTTCAACACTTAAATCTCTAGATCAACTTTAGGTCTACAGTCTATCAACATTAAGTAATAAAATAAAATACATATACACATATATATATTATATATATATATGTAATTATATGTATATATATATATATATATATATATATGTAATTATATGTATATATATATATATATATGTATATACAAAAATGTCTCTCGTTCCGGCTGCTGCTAATAAGGGCGACAGGTGATTAGATAACAAGCCCCAGCTGGGCAATCTACTCACCTGCCGCTGACTTCGAGGCCAGTCCTTACACACCCCGCGGCAGTCCCGCAGACCACGCCCCCCTCCACAGCGCTATACGAGTACAACCCATTTATTTATCATTTAACTTCAGACCCATCTGTCGATTATACGTTTTTAGCATTTTTTAAATGTTAATTTATTTTGTTAGTTTTAGTCCTTTTTTGTCAAAGAAAACTTTTTTTTTTATATGGCAAACATAAAACTTGCAATATTTTCCCCAAAACATATTTTAAATTGGAATATTTGATATAAAGTAGTTGGAGCCTTTTAATAGAATTTGAATTTTAGATTCATTATTATTTTTCAGCAATGACAGTTTTCAACAACTTGCATGGCAACTTTATTAGTAGAGTCAACTTTACGACTTTTTCATTCCATTTTTTTTTTTTTTTTAATCGTACTTTAAGACCGTTAAAAAATTAGGCCACAATTTGGACAAATTGAAAATAACACAACAAATTTTTTTTTTTTTTATACGATTAACTTTTATTTAACTTGTAGCAAAAGTTTTTTTTTAAAAAAGCAACCCTTACACAATCACTACTATGCAGATCTCCATTGGAAAAATATAAATGCCAACATCTACAAAGACACGCAGTTAGCTGGGGATTTTATTTGTCATTCTACTTTTTTTTTCCACACATGAAAATGAAACACACACTTGTTATTTTCATTTTTAATCCCGTCGCAGACATTTTTTCCCCCTCATGTCTTTTCATTTCTCACCAGTTGACTGAATAAAAATCCCCTTCCACGTTTCAATGTGCAGCACATATCTGATCATGATTTATAACTGACGGGATTCCCACTCATATTTGATTTTTATTACACATTTTTTAATGTTTTTTTTTTGTAAAAGCAAAGCAGCATTTGCACTTTATGTTGACTAAGAGCACAAGAGACGAGTTCATTTGGTGTTTCATCGCCTTATCTGTTTATTGCAAATTAAATCTGTCATTTCAATTACTTGTGCTGAGTTAATGACTTGATCAAATTAAATGGGTATGACCTCTAAATCATTAAACAATTTATTGAAATTGTCAATTGAAAAAACCAAACATTAACCTTTCACTTTTGTTTCAATCAAATAAAAAAAATATTTTTTTTTTAAAAAGTGAAGTTCACTTCTACACCATAGGGTGTCGCTGTTGTCCACCTAGTAGTGGCAGCCCTTGACAATTTGTTCAGGCGTGCATGTGACTAAAATATGTTTTTTTAATTGTTTTTCAGCAAGCTTTTTTTTTTTTTTTTTTTTTTTCATGAAATGGCATTGAAAACCCCAAAAATATACACTATAAACATTTGGTGACGCACATGTGGAGGTCGTCCAGAAACTTGAGGGTTCCTGGTACGAATCTCTGCCATTCTAGTCACTTCCGTTGTGTCCTTGAGCAAGACACTGGTAAAAGAACAAAAACATATCTGTAAAGTTCAACACTTAATGCGAAAAAAAACGCCTGTCAAGATCCGGAATATGACAGGACAGGTCAAAGATCCTCTATATTGACAGCTCCTCGGTTATTAAGGACGCACTGCAAAAAAAAAAGGCTAGTCAAAGATCCTCTATTTGACTGGCGATCTCTGCTGTTTTTACCGAGTGCTCATCAGAGATCCTGTATTCGACAAGAGTGTTCTACAGTTTCAAGGGCACATAGTAAAAGATCCTGTATTTGACAAGAGTGCCCGGCTGTTTTTCGGGACCTACTTCAAAAATCCTCTACATGACAGGATTTATTTGCTGTTTTCAAAGCTAAGAATGACAGGAGCGCTCTGTTTTTTCTGCAAAATGTTAGTCAAAGATCCTCTATATAGCTGCAAAAAAAAAGTTACTCAAAGATCCTCTATGACAGCAGCACTTTGCTTTTCTGCAGAAACTCTTGTCTATGTAACAGGATCTCCCTGCTGATTTAGGGACCTACTGCAAAAAGAAAAAAAACACTACACTCAAAGATCCTCTATGACAGGAGGGCTCTGCTTTTTCCGGAAAAACTGTTTTCAAAGATCCTCTATATGACATGATTTTTTTGAGTCAGGAGCGCCTTGCTGTTTTTAGGGACCTACTGTAAAAAAGGTTACTCAAAGATCCTCTATAACTGGAGCACTCTGCCTTTTTATGCAAAGATCCTCTATGTTACAGGAGCGCCCTGCTGTTTTATGGACCTACTGCCAAAAAGATCCTCTATAACAGAAGAGCTCTGCTTTACCTGCACAAACTCTTGTCAAAGATCCTCTATGTAACAGGCTCTCCCTGCTGTTTTTAGGGATCTACTGCAAAAATTTAAATAAAAAAACCCACTACACTCAAAGATCCTCTATGACAGGAATGCTCTGCTTTTTCTGGGAAAAAAACATTTTCAAAGATCCTCTATATGACATGATTTTATGAGTCAAGAGCGTCTTGCTGTTTTTAGGGACCTACTGCAAAAAGGTTACTCAAAGATCATCTATAACTGGAGCGCTCTGCTTTTTTATGCAAACACCCTAGTCAAAGATCCAAACACCATAGTCAAAGATCCTCTATTTGACAGGCGATCCCTGCTGTTTTTACCGATCTATAGTGCTCGTCAGAGATCCTGTATTCGACAAGAGTGTTCTATAGTTTTAGGGGCATATAGTAAAAGATCCTGTATTTGACAAGAGTTCCCGGCTGATCCTTTATATAGCTACAAAAAAAAAGTTACTCAAAGATCCTCTATGACAGGGGCGCTTTGCTTTTTCTGCAGAAACTCTTGTCAAAGATCCTCTATTGTAACAGGATCTCACTGCTTTTTTAGGGACCTACTGCAAAAAAGTTACTCAAAGATCCTAACTGGAGCGCTCTGCTTTTTTATGCAAACACCCTAGTCAAAGATCCTCTATTTGACAGGCGATCCCTGCTGTTTTTACCAATCTATAATGCTCGTCAGAGATCCTGTATTCGACAAGAGTGTTCTACAGTTTTAAGGGCATATAGTAAAAGATCCTGTATTTGACAAGACTTCCCGGCTGATCCTCTATATAGCTGCAAAAAAAAAAGTTACTCAAAGATCCTCTATGACAGGAGCGCTTTGCTTTTTCTGCAGAAACTCTTGTCAAAGATCTTCTATTGTAACAGGATCTCACTTCTGTTTTTAGGGACCTACTGCACCAAAGTTACTCAAAGATCCTCTATAACTGGAGCGCTCTGCCTTTTTATGCAAACACCTTAGTCAAAGATCCTCTATTTGACAGGCGATCTCTGCTGTTTTTACCAATCTATAGTGCTCGTCAGAGATCCTGTATTCGACAAGAGTGTTCTACAGTTTTAAGGGCATATAGTAAAAGATCCTGTATTTGACAAGAGTTCCCGGCTGATCCTTTATATAGCTACAAAAAAAAGTTACTCAAAGATCCTCTATGACAGGAGCGCTTTGCTTTCTCTGCAGAAACTCTTGTCAAAGATCTTCTATTGTAACAGGATCTCACTGCTGTTTTTAGGGACCTACTGCACCAAAGTTACTCAAAGATCCTCTATAACTGGAGCGCTCTGCTTTTTTATGCAAACACCCTAGTCAAAGATCCTCTATTTGACAGGCGATCTCTACTGTTTTTACCGATCTATAGTGCTCGTCAGAGATCCTGTATTTGACAAGAGTGTTCTACAGTTTCAAGGGCATATAGTAAAAGATCCTGTATTTGACAAGAGTGCCCGGCTGTTAATTTGGGACCTACTGCAAAAATACTTGTCAAAGATCCTCTACATGACAGGATTTATTTGCTGTTTTCCAAGCTATACTGCCAGTCAAAGATCTTCTATGACAGGAGCACCCTGTTTTTTTCTGCAAAACGCTAGTCAAAGATCCTCTATTTTGCTGCAAAAAAAGTTACTCAAAGATCGTCTATGACAGCAGCGCTTTGGTTTTTCTGCAGAAACTCTTGTCAAAGATCCTCTATGTAACAGGATCTCCCTGCTGTTTTTAGGGACCTACTGCAAAAACAAAAAAAACACTACACTCAAAGATCCTCTATATCAGGAGTGCTCTGCTTTATCTTTAAAAAACTGTTTTCAAAGATCGTCTATACGACATGATTTTATGAGTCAGGAGCGCCTTGCTGTTTTTAGGGACCTACTGCAAAAAGGTTACTCAAAGATCCTCTATAACTGGAAGGCTCTGCTTTTTTATGCAAAGATCCTCTATGTGACAGGAGCGCACTGCTGTTTTAGGGACCCACTGCCAAAAAAGGCTACTTAAAGATCCTCTTTGACAGGAGAGCTCTGCTTTTTCTGCAAAAACTCTTGTCAAAGATCCTCTATGTGACAGAAACGCACTGCTGTCTTAGGGACATACTGCCAAAAAAAGCTATTTTATGATACTGTATGACAGGAGAGCTCTGCTTTACCTGCAAAAATTATTGTCAAAGATCTTTTATGTAACAGGATCTCACTGCTGTTTTTAGGGACCTACTGCAAAAAAACAAACAAAAAAACCCCCCACTCCACTCAAAGATCCTCTATGACAGGAGTGCTTTGCTTTTTCTGCAGAAACTCTTGTCAAAGATCCTCTATGTAACAGGATCTCACTGCTGTTTTCAGGGACCTATTGCAAAAAGAAAAAAAACACTACACTCAAAGATCCTCTATGACAGGATTTCTCTGTTTTTTCTGGAAAAAAACTGTTTTCAAAGATCCTCTATATCACATGATTTTATGAGTCAAGAGCGCTTTGCTGTTTTTAGGGACCTACTGTAAAAAAGGTTACTCAAAGATCCTCTATAACTGGAGTGCTCTGCCTTTTTATGCAAACACACTAATCAAAGATCCTCTATTTAACAGGAGTGCCCTGCTGTTTTTAGGACATATTGCAAAAAAAGATACTTAAAGATCCTATCTGCTTTTCTGCAAAAACTATTGTCAAAGATCCTCTATGTAACAGTAGTGCCCTGCTGTTTTTAGGGACCTACTGCAAAAACAAAAAAAACACTACACTCAAAGATCCTCTATGACGGGAGTGCTCTGCTTTTTCTGGAAAAAAAAACTGTTTTCAAAGATCCTCTATATGACATGATTTTATGAGTCAGAAGCGCCTTGCTGTTTTTATGGACCTCCTGCAAAAAGGTTATTCAAAGATCCTCTATAACTGGAACGCTCTTCTTTTTTATGCAAAGATCCTCTATGTGACAGGCGCGCCCTGCTGTTTTAGGGACCTACTATAAAAAGGTTACTCAAAGATCCTCTACAACTGGAGCGCTCTGCCTTTTTATGCAAACACCCTAATCAAAGATCCTCTATTTAACAGGAGTGCCCTGCTGTTTTTCGGACATATTGCAAAAAAGGATACTTAAAGATCCTATCTGGTTTTCTGCAAAAGCTATTGTCAAAGATCCTCTATGTGACAGGAGCGCCCTGCTGTTTTTAGGGACCTACTGCAAAAACAAAAAAAACACTACACTCAAAGATCCTCTATGACGGGAGTGCTCTGCTTTTTCTGGAAAAAAAAACTGTTTTCAAAGATCCTCTATATGACATGATTTTATGAGTCAGAAGCGCCTTGCTGTTTTTATGGACCTCCTGCAAAAAGGTTATTCAAAGATCCTCTATAACTGGAACGCTCTTCTTTTTTATGCAAAGATCCTCTATGTGACAGGCGCGCCCTGCTGTTTTAGGGACCTACTATAAAAAGGTTACTCAAAGATCCTCTACAACTGGAGCGCTCTGCCTTTTTAGGCAAACACCCTGATCAAAGATCCTCTTTTTGACAGGAGTGCCCTGCTGTTTTTAGGACATATTTCAAAAAAGGATACTTAAAGATCCTCTTTGACAGGAGTGCTCTGCTTTTTCTGCAAAAACTTTGATCAAAGATCCTCTATGTAACAGGAGCTCACTGCTGTTTTAGGGACCTACTGCCAAAAAAGGCTACTCAAAGATCCTCTATAGCAGGAGTGCTCTGCTTTTTCTGGAAAAAAAACTGTTTTCAAAGATCCCCTCTATGACATGATTTTATGAGTCAGGAGCGCCTTGCTGTTTTTAGGGACCTACTGCAAAAAGGTTATTCAAAGATCCTCTATTTGACAGGAGTGCCCTGCTGTTTGTAGGACATGTTGCAAAAAAGGATATTTAAAGATCCTCTCTGCTTGTCTGCAAAAACTCTTGTCAAAGATCCTCTATGTGACAGGAGCGCCCTGCTTTGGGGACCTGCTGCAAAAAAAAGCTACTCAAAGATCCTCTATAACAGAAGAGCTCTGCTTTACCTGCAAAAAATATTGTCAAAGATCCTCTATGATGTGACAGGAGCGCCCTGCTGTTTTAGGGACCTGCTGTCAAAAAAAGGCAACTTAAAAGATCCTCTATGACAGGTGAGCTCTGCTTTTCTTGCTTAAATTCATGTCAAAGATCCTCTATAAAACAGGAGCAGAGGTGTGTAAAAACATGTCATTTTGAGGGCTAGAATGAAAGTGGCGTACAAAATCAACAAGAGAGCGTTTCTCCCTCCTGCCAGCGAGGGCCGGAAGTGGGCGGTGCTAGCGAGAGAGAGCGCCAGCGCGAGCGAGGGGAGGGGCTGGGGGGAGTAAACGAGCGAGCCCCAGCACCGAGAGAGAGGTCATATCAAAGTGTGAACAAACTAAGCGGACGGAACCACGGAGATCTCCGCCGGCCGCTCGCCCACCTCCACGCACCTTGGGGCCGCACAGAGCCCAGGATAGCCGCGGCAGTCGCTCCACGGAGGTAGGAGTCTGTCAATGCTTGTTTGTGTATGGATGTTTCTTTTGAATGTTGTTGTTGAGCGAAGCGACAACCGTTACGTGGCGATATTGTCCTATTTAGATATGTATAAAGTCATTATTAGGGATATGGGGAACACGGTCACGGTGTCGGCGGTTCTCTGCTCCTCCGACCCTCAGCTGATCAACAGGCTGGCGGAGACACCCCCTCCTCCTCCCGCTACTCCATGCATGTGTTGGCTGCCCTTTACTGTCAACACACAAGTGTTAACCGCGAATGTTTACAGCTAATATCTTAGTTACGTTTGTGGTTACATTTGTTGCTAATGTTAACAGCTAATGTTTATTTAGTTATATTTATATTAACATGTGTTGTCAATGTTTACAACTAATGTTTGTTGCTCATTTATTGGTAATTTAATAACTACGTTATGTTTGTTGCTAATGTTTACAGCTAATGTTTATTGGTATTATTTGTTGCTAATGTTTACAGCTAATATTGCTAATATATTAGTTATATTTACATTAATATGTGTTGGTAATGTTTACAACTAATGTTTGTTGCTAATTTATTGGTAATTTAATAACTATGTTATGTTTACAGCTAATGTTTACAAGTAGTGTTTGTTTTTAATTTTTACAGCTAATGTTTTTTGGTTGTATTTGTTGCTAATGTTGCTAATATATTAGTTATATTTATATTAATATGTGTTGGTAATGTTTACAACTAATGTTTGTTGCTCATTTATTGGTAATTTAATAACTACGTTATGTTTGTTGCTAATGTTTACAGCTAATGTTTATTGGTATTATTTGTTGCTAATGTTTACAGCTAATATTGCTAATATATTAGTTATATTTACATTAATATGTGTTGGTAATGTTTACAACTAATGTTTGTTGCTAATTTATTGGTAATTTAATAACTATGTTATGTTTACAGCTAATGTTTACAAGTAGTGTTTGTTTTTAATTTTTACAGCTAATGTTTTTTGGTTGTATTTGTTGCTAATGTTGCTAATATATTAGTTATATTTATATTAATATGTGTTGGTAATGTTTACAACTAATGTTTGTTGCTAATTTATTGGTAATTTAATAACTATGTTATGTTTGTTGCTAATGTTTACAGCTAATGTTTACAAGTAGTGTTTGTTTTTAATTTTTACAGCTAATGTTTTTTGGTTGTATTTGTTGCTAATGTTTACAGCTAATATTGCTAATATATTAGTTATATTTATATTAATATGTGTTGGTAATGTTTACAACTAATATTTGTTGCTAATTTATTAGTAATTTAATAACTACATTATATTTGTTTTAAATTTTTACAGCTAATGTTTATTGGTTGTATTTGTTGCTAATGTTTACAGCTAATATATTAGTTATATTTACATTAATATGTGTTGGTAATGTTTACAACTAATGTTTGTTGCTAATTTATTGGTAATTTAATAACTATGTTATGTTTGTTGCTAATGTTTACAAGTAGTGTTTGTTTTTAATTTTTACAGCTAATGTTTATTGGTTGTATTTGTTGCTAATGTTTACAGCTAATATTGCTAATATATTAGTTATATTTATATTAATATGTGTTGTAATGTTTACAACTAATGTTTGTTGCTAATTTATTGGTAATTTAATAACTATGTTATGTTTGTTGCTAATGTTTACAGCTAATGTTTACAAGTAGTGTTTGTTTTTAATTTTTACAGCTAATGTTTATTGGTTGTATTTGTTGCTAATGTTTACAGCTAATATATTAGTTATATTTACATTAATATGTGTTGGTAATGTTTACACCTAATGTTTGTTGCTAATTTATTGGTAATTTAATAACTATGTTATGTTTGTTGCTAATGTTTACAAGTAGTGTTTGTTTTTAATTTTTACAGCTAATGTTTATTGGTTGTATTTGTTGCTAATGTTTACAGCTAATATTGCTAATATATTAGTTATATTTATATTAATATGTGTTGTAATGTTTACAACTAATGTTTGTTGCTAATTTATTGGTAATTTAATAACTATGTTATGTTTGTTGCTAATGTTTACAGCTAATGTTTACAAGTAGTGTTTGTTTTTAATTTTTACAGCTAATGTTTATTGGTTGTATTTGTTGCTAATGATTACAGCTAATATTGCTAATATATTAGTTATATTTATATTAATATATGTTTTGGTAATGTTTACAACTAATGTTTGTTGCTAATTTATTGGTAATTTAATAACTACGTTATGTTTGTCGCTGATGTTTACAGCTAATGTTTACAAGTAGTGTTTGTTTTTAATTTTTACAGCTAATGTTTATTGGTTGTATTTGTTGCTAATGTTTACAGCTAATATTGCTAATATATTAGTTATATTTATATTAATATATGTTTTGGTAATGTTTACAACTAATGTTTGTTGCTAATTTATTGGTAATTTAATAACTATGTTATGTTTGTCGCTAATGTTTACAGCTAATGTTTACAAGTAGTATTTGTTGCTAATTTATTGGTAATTTAATAACTATGTTATGTTTGTCGCTAATGTTTACAGCTAATGTTTACAAGTAGTATTTGTTGCTAATGTTTGCAGCTAATATTGCTAATATATTAGTCATGTTTGTAGTAATGTGTTGGTAATGTTTACAACTACAGTTTGTTGCTAATTTATTGGTAATTTAATAAATATGTTGTGTTTGCAGCTAATGTTTACAGCTAATGTTTACAAGTAGTGTTTGTTGCTAATGTTTACAAGTAATGTTTATTGGTAGTATTTGTTGCTAATGTTTACAAGTAATGTTTATTGGTAGTATTTGTTGCTAATGTTTACAAGTAATGTTTATTGGTAGTATTTGTTGCTAATGTTTACAAGTAATGTTTATTGGTAGTATTTGTTGCTAATGTTTACAAGTAATGTTTATTGGTAGTGTTTGTTGCTAATGTTTACAAGTAATGTTTATTGGTAGTATTTGTTGCTAATGTTTACAAGTAATGTTTATTGGTATTGTTTGTTGCTAATGTTTCTTTCTTTCTTTAGTTGATTTCGAACATGAGCACACTTACAGCATAACACATCACACAATTTCATATCATTTCACTTTACATCATGTCCAAAAAGGAGTAGGAAGGAGCAAAGTTTATTTAATCCTACCCCTTTCCCCACTTCAGAGCGTTTACAAATATAAACATCATTTACTGACCTTTTTATAATAGAATTACATCTGTGAATTAGTATATACAGCAGTTTTGTAATATGTAATTAATTAATTCAGTCATTATTAACATACTGAGATGAAGAATATCTTATTTTCAATAAGGTTGAAAGTAATTCTCATAATTCTTCTTTGTACTTTGTAAGCACTATTAATTTGAACAACCTCTTAAACTGTATAATATCAGTACAATCTTTAACTTCATTACTTAATCCATTCCATCATTTAATTCCACATACGGATATGCTAAAGGTTCTAAGTGTTGTACGTGCATACAAATGTTTTAAATTAGATTTTCCTCTAAGGTTATATTTCTCCTCTTTAGTTGAGAAGAATTGTTGTACATTCTTTGGTAGCAGGTTATAGTTTGCTTTGTACATCATTTTAGCTGTTTGCAATTTTACCAAATCATTGAACTTTAATATTTTTGACTCAATAAATAAAGGGTTTGTATGTTCTCTATATCCAACATTATGTATCAGTCTGTTTACGAGTAGTGTTTGTTGCTAATGTTTACAAGTAGTGTTTGTTGCTAATGTTTACAGCTAGTGTTTATTGGTAGTATGTGTTGCTAATGTTTACAGGTAATGTTTACAAGTAGTGTTTGTTGCTAATGTTTACAAGTAATGTTTATTGGTAGTGTTTGTTGCTCATGTTTACAGCTAGTGTTTATTGGTAGTATTTGTTTCCGCACTAAAAGAACACCTCCAGACAACTTAAACCCTTGACCCTCTCCCCTCCACATCCCTCCTCCCCGGATTGTAAATAATCTAATGTAAATAATCAAATGTATATACTCGTTCTTATGCTTTCTGAACTCTCTATGTTCACTGCTCTCTGTACATATCCTACCAAGTCAGACCTACACTGTTACAATGTCCATTTCTCTGATGATGCAGTTGTTGATGACTGAAGTGCTGATATCAACATCCCCCCACCCCTCGGATTGTAAATAATTCAATGCATATACTCTGATGATTAACTTGTGTGATGACTATATTATGGTGATAGTATATATCATATCATTAGTTGATTAACGTGGACCCCGACTTAAACAAGTTGAAAAACTTATTGGGGTGTTACCATTTATTGGTCAATTGTACGGAATATGTACTGTACTGTGCAATCTACTAATAAAAGTTTCAATCAATCAATCAATTGTTGCTAATGTTTACTGCTAATGTTTACAAGTAGTGTTTGTTGCAAATGTTAACAAGTAATGTTTATTGGTAATGTTTGTTGCTAATGTTCACAGCTAGTGTTTATTGGTAGTATTTGTTGCTAATGTTTACTGCTAATGTTTACAAGTAGTGTTTGTTGCTAATGTTTACAAGTAATGTATATTGGTAGTGTTTGTTGCTAATGTTCACAGCTAGTGTTTATTGGTAGTATTTGTTGCTAATGTTTACTGCTAATGTTTACAAGTAGTGTTTGTTGCTAATGTTTACAAGTAATGTATATTGGTAGTGTTTGTTGCTAATGTTTACAAGTAATGTATATTGGTAGTGTTTGTTGCTAATGGTTACAAGTAGTGTTTGTTGCTAATGTTTACAAGTAGTGTTTGTTGCTAATGTTTACAAGTAATGTTTATTGGTAATGTTTGTTGCTAATTTTTACAGCTGGTGTTTATTGGTAGTATTTGTTGCTAATGTTTACTGCTAATGTTTACAAGTAGTATTTGTTGCTAATGTTTACAGGTAATGTTTGTTGCTAATGTTTAAAGCTAATGTTTTCAAGTAGTGTTTGTTGCTAATGTTTACAGCTAGTATTTATTGGTTGTATTTGTTGCTAATGTTTACAGCTAATGTTTACAAGTAGTGTTTGTTGCTAATTTATTGGTAATATAATGAGTGAATTTTAGTTATATTTGTTGCAAATGTTTACAGGTAGCATTTGTTGCTAATGTGTACAGCTCTTGTTTATTGGTTGTATTTGTTGCTAATGTTTACAGCTAATGTTTTCAAGTAGTGTTTGTTGCTAATGTTTACAGGTAATGTTTGTCGCTAATTTATTGGTAATGTAATGGCTGATTTTTTTTATATTGCTAATGTTTACATGTGGTATTTATTGTTAACGTTTTTGTTAACAATTTAAAGGTGTTTAATGATAATACAAGCATGTTTATTAACACATTCTTTCATGAAGACAAGAATATAAGTTGGTGTATTACCTGATTCTGATGACTTGCATTGATTGGAATCAGACAGTAGTGCTGATAATACTCCAGCTTCCACACTTGTTTTTACACACTTCACAAGAAATACATTGGCGGCAAACTCCGTAGCTTGCTAGCTTGTGCACGCCAGCTTTCTGAGACTCTTATTTTGTTAGCGCAGGCAGGATGAAGCGGTGCTTTTATTGTGAAGACGGGAACTGTGCAGTCCGTCTATAGGGTTTTGACGGCAGGTACGGCGCGAGAGTCTGTTGACATGAAAAATGTTCCTCGCCTTCCTGTCGGTCATTTTTTCTTAATAATGATCTGGCAGCAGCAGGCGTCATATCACAAGACCCCCGGGTGCCGTTAATGTCAATCAAGTGACGAAAGTGACGTCTTGGTGAAGATTGATGATCGATCATATTTAGGTCTATATCATATTAGCCCCCGAGGTTCAGTTCAAAACTTGGGAGACAATAATATTTGCAGCAAATTCCTAAAAACCTTAAGAGTGCTCCTGTGGTACAGAGGAACCTGGACCACTTTAAACACATTTGTAAATGCTCAAGTTGCCATTTTTACCTCCATAGCCAACATGTTATTTGCATAACTGTGGCGTTCCTCAAGGATTCCCTTTAAATCCTCCATTTTTTAGCAGCTAATGTGATTTATATACTTAAGGTTTCTGTAACTTGTTTACTTCAGATGCAATAAGTAGTCATTTGTTCAACTTCTTTTGTTATACCATTGTAGGTCCTCTCTTTTTCATCATTTGGACGATTCAACTGGTGGCCCTAATGTTTGTTTAAATTAAAAAAAATAAAAATAAATAAAAACTCATTTGCAGCAGTTTCTTAAAGGGGAACTGCACTATTTTGGAATTTTTGCCTATCGTTCACAATCATTATTCAAGACATGACGACGGATGGATTTTTTTTTTTAATGCATTCTAAATATTAAATAAAGGTAAATTAAAAGTCCGCAATGGGAGCTCCACTATCTCTCTAGGTCGTCCTCAGATGAGCCTTCCATCATTGTCTCCAGTTAGGGCTGGGTGATATAACCTTTTTTTAATATCTCGATATTTTTAGGCCATGTCACGATACACGATATATATCTCAATATTTTGCCTTAGCCTTAAATGAACACTTGATGCATATAATCACAGCAGTATGATGATTCTATGTGTCTACATTAAAACATTCTTCTTCATACTGCATTAATATATGCTCATTTTAAACTTTCATGCAGAGAGGGAAATCACAACTAAGTCAATTGACCAAAAGTGTATTTATTAAACAGTTATTAAGCAGTGGCACAAACATTCATGTCATTTCAAAACAGCAAGTGCAAGATAGTCAGAGACATTTTAAAGCAAGCTATTAGTGCACTTTTGTGCATGATGTCACTAAGATGACATATCAAAACAACACTAAATTAAAGTGCACTTTTTGTACAGAACGCCACTACAATAGTTTAAAACAAATAAAGTGCACTTTTGTGCATGATGTCACACAAGATATTTCAATAACTGTCAAATAAAAATGAGCCGCATAATAGGAAATCAAATAGTGTATGTCCTTCACTATGTGGTAGGTTCCTGTGGACGTTATCTCCTTCTGTTGACTATTTTTTTCATACGGTGTTAATGTGGAAATGGTTGCCTCTGCATTTTGTTGGTGTGGCACCGAATGGAGATGTTGACATGCGGAGTAAGCACTCTACATTCTCTAGCGGGTGACTTTACAAATGATGCTACATATTAGCAGTAATGCTACTTTTTGTAGCAACACTTTTGCCCCACACTTGACAAATTACGGTTGTCTGTTCAACATATTCCCCCTTGAAGCCAAACCACCGCCAAGACGATGGACCCCCTGCTGTTTTTCTTGGGAATTAATTCTTCCTTCATTTGTTACCAGATTCGCACCTTCTTTCTCTCGTATTACCACTCGCACCACAGCTAACGTTACTCATGCCGCCACCTCTCTGCTCCGCGAGGGCGTATACGTATGTGACGTATGTAAGAAGGTGCGCTTGTTTTATGTCTCTGTGAGAATGAGAGACAACAAAGAGTGAGAAGAGCCTGTAGTGTAATGCCCGCAGATACTCGAATATCACGATATAGTCATTTTCTATGTCGCACAGAGACAAACCCGCGATATATCGAGTATATTGATATATCGCCCAGCCCTATCTCCAGTCATCCCGGTTCTCTATACATCTGGCCAGCTGGTTGGTGCTTTGTGCTCCCGCAAATTCTTGAGTACATCCACATATGTTAGTTACTATTCTGCCCATAAAATACGATAAATAACCTATTAAAAAAACAGCCAACGATACTCAATTTACATTTTGTGACTTGAATATTAACCAAATATTAGTGATATTGTTATTATAAGCGCTGACACAGACAAACTATTTATAGTGGCGACCTAATCACTACCGTGTCTCCCTACGTTTACATCATCGAGTGGTCTGCTATTTCCTTTATTGCAGATCATAAATCATGCATCTCATCTGGACATGAGATGTCTAAATAGGTAATCCGATGAGTTGGGACACTTTGACAGCCAATTTAGGACCTGGAACTGGCGAGAATTGACACGAAAAGCGCCTTTTTTCCCCCCGAGGATTATGAGACATTTTTCATCCATCCATCCATCCATTTTCTACCGCTTGTCCCTCTTGTGGTGCTGGAGTCTATCCTAAATGGGAATATATGAACATTCTCGCAGTCGGCATCCTAATGACAGCAGACATTGCACAGTAAGTGGTGCTTCATTATGTTTCTTGGCTCTCATGAAGTCCGCAGTGAGCAGAAATCAGTGATTAAAAAAACAAAAACAAAATGCGTTTTTTAAATTAATGCTTAAAATGATCAAAATACGTAAATATTAAATATTATTATTAATGTACCCATTACTACATTACATATATACTTACATCATGTATGTAAAACCCTAATGAAGGTGTGTGGATGTTTTTTTCGTGGCTCTATAGGCAGAATTGAAAGGCTCCCATAGGAGTATTTATTTAATATTAAAAGGCATTTCTAAAAAAAATCCATCCGTCGTCATGTCTCTCATAATGATTGTGAACAATAGGCCAAATTCCCCCAAAAAGTGCAGTTCCCCTTTAAAAACACTAGAATGCTGTCATAAAGGTGAACTTTGACAAGCTTTTTTGCTCCTGTGACATGAAAAAAAAATAGACCAAAATCTAAATCAAATGTCTAGTATAGAGGACACTAGGGTTGTACGGTATCCCGGAGCTAGTATAGTACCGCGATACTAATGAATCATATTCGGTACTATACCGCCTCTAAAAAAGTACCGGTCCCCCACCCCCGTGTTGTCGTCACGTCGTGTCATTGCTGGTTTTACGAGCATGTTCGGCAGCGCACAACCACGGAGTACTTACAAGCAGACACAGTGCGCAGACAGAAAAGGGAGAACAGATGCATTTTGACATAAAAACTAAAGATAAAGGTGAAGTTATAACACTGAAACACCCTCAGGAAGAGGTTCTTTAAGACATGGCTAGCTAGCTAGCGGCTAAAGTCCAGCCCCAGTCGGCAGTGTTTTAGCTACTTCTAAATCACTAATCCTGGTCTCCATGGCGACAAATAAAGTATGTTTCTTACAAGTATCATCCCTGCAGGACGAGGAATAGCTAAACATGCTTCACTACACACCTTAGCTCACCGGCGTCAAAATGTAAACAAACGCCATTGGTGGATCTACACCTAACATCCACTGTAATGATACCAAGTACAAGAGTGTATCTAGTCGATACCACTATTTTTTTGGATCACAACATCTTTCATTAAGAAAACTATTATATTATGTTTATAAACTCAGTAAATACGTCCCTGGACATACTGTATGAGGGCTTTGAATATGACCAATGTATGATCCTGTAACTACTTGGTATTGGTTCGATACCCAAATTTGTGGTATCATCCAAAACTAATGTAAAGCATCCAAACAACAGAAGAATAAGTGATTATTACATTTAAACAGAAGTGTAGATAGAACAGGTTAAAAGAGAAAGTAACAGATATTAACAGTCATTGAACAAGTAGATTAATAATTCATTTTCTACCACTTGTCCTTAATAATGTTGACAAAATAATAGAATGGAAAATGACACAATATGTTACTGCATATCAGCAGGCTAAATTAGGAGCCTTTGTTTGCTTACTTACCAATAAAAGAGTAGTTAAAGGCCTACTGAAACCCACTATACCGACCATGCAGTCTGATAGTTTATACATCAATGATGAAATCTTAACATTGCAACACATGCCAATACGGCCGGGTTAACTTATAAAGTGCAATTTTAAATTTCCCGCTAAACTTCCGGTTGAAAATGTCTATGTATGATGACGTATGCGCATGACGTCAATCGTTGAAACGGGAAGTATGCGGACACATTGAATCCTATACAAAAAAACTCTGTTTTCATCTCAAAATTCCACAGTATTCTGGACATCTGTGTTGGTGAATCTTTTGCAATTTGTTTAATGAACAATGGAGACTGCAAAGAAGAAAGTTGTAGGTGGGATCGGTGTATTAGCGCCGGACTACAGCAACACAACCAGGAGGACAGAGATGGATAGCAGACGCGCTAGCCGGCGAACTCACCTTAACTTCCTCCGTCTCGCCGACCGCATCTGTGATCGGGTGAAGTCCTTCGTCGCACCGTCGATCGCTGGAACGCAGGTGAGCACGGGTGTTGATGAGCAGATGAGGGCTGGCTGGAGTAGATGGATAGCTAAGGTTTTTAGCATAGCTCTGTGAGCTCCGGTTGCTAAGTTAGCTTCAATGGCGTCGTTAGCAACAGCACTGTTAACCTTCGCCAGGCTGAAAAGCATTAACCGTGTAGTTACATGTCCATGGTTTAATAGTATTGTTGATTTTCTATCTATCCTTCCAGTCAGGGGTTTATTTATTTTGTTTCTATATGCAGTTAAGCACGATGCTATCATGTTAGCTCTTTAGCTAAAGTGTTTCGCCGATGTATTGTCGTGGAGATAAAAGTCACTGTGAATGTCCATTTCGCGTTCTCGACTCTCATTTTCAAGAGGATATAGTATCCGAGGTGGTTTAAAATACAAATCCGTGATCCACAATAGAAAAAGGAGAGAGTGTGGAATCCAATGAGCCAGCTTGTACCTAAGTTACGGTCAGAGCGAAAAAAGATGTGTCTTGCACTGCATTCTAGTCCTTCACTCTCACGTTCCTCATCCACAAATCTTTCATCCTGGCTCAAATTAATGGGGTAATTGTCGCTTTCTCGGTCCGAATCGCTCTGGCTGCATTGTAAACAAAGGGAAATGTGAGGAGCCTTTCAACCTGTGACGTCACGCTACTTCCGGTACAGGCAAGGCTTTTTTTTATCAGCGACCAAAAGTTGCGAACTTTATCGTCGATGTTCTCTACTAAATCCTTTCAGCAAAAATATGGCAATATCGCAAAATGATCAAGTATGATACATAGAATGGATCTGCTATCCCTGTTTAAATAAAAAAATGTCATTTCAGTAGGCCTTTATAGTACCAATGATTGTCACACACACACTAGGTGTGGCGAAATTATTCTCTGCATTTGACCCATCACCCTTGATCACCCCCTGGGAGGTGAGGGGAGCAGTGGGCAGCAGCGGTGCCGCGCCCGGGAATCATTTTTGGTGATTTAACCCCTAATTCCAACCCTTGATGGGTTCCATTTTTATAGTCTTTGGTGTGACTCGGCCGGGGTTTGAACTCACAACCTACCGATGTCAGGGCGGACACTCTAACCACTGAGAAGTTGTCTTGTATGTTCACTATTTTATTTAAGGACGAACAGTGTTTCCCATAAACTGCCAAGATACCTGTGGCGGTGGGGGCGTGGCTATGGGCATGGTCACCATGACATCATCGAGTAATTTGCATAATTTACTACAATGATATGATTTTCTCTAAAAAGCCTCAAAAAATGTATACTTACTAATTAATAATAACAGTTTTGTTTAAAACGTCCATCCATCCATCCATTTTACAATATAATTACAACACTTTATGTACATATTTATATACAGATTTGAACAATAAGTTATTCACTGAAATATATTTATTAATTGTGGTTCTAACAAAAAATATATCTTATAAAAATATAAAAGCCAAAATGTCTCTTAAAGCTCTGCCCCTTTAATTAGTGCATACTAAATAATTTAACTTTAGCCTACTACTACAACCATATTATTTACCAGCAACATAAAGTGAAACAGAGGCAGAGGTGTCCTGCCACAGTCAGTAACAAATAAACAGAAAACAGTAGTGGTGGTAGATAGACACAAAATCTTGATCCTACACTTCTCTTTTGTAAACTAAATCTGAACAGCCGATATGGGCATCTACACCAACTATATGATATGCCTGAGAAGCTGGACAGGACAAAAAAAAATAAATTAAAATTAAAAAAATAACAATTTTTTTTTGTTGCTGCCTTAATTCTTTCGTGGCGGGCCGCCACAAATAAATGAATGTGTGGGAAACACTGACGAACTTGCAATAAGAAACATATGTTTAATGTACCCTAACATTTTTTGTTAAAATAAAGGCAATAATGACATTTTTGTGGTCCCTTTTATTTGGAAAAGTACCGAAATACATTTTGGTACCAATACCAAAATATTGGTATCGGGACAACACTAGTGTGTATTATTCATTTATTTATTTTGAATACAACTTGGTTAAAAGATTGGTGTGTGTGTGTGTGTGTGTGTGTGTAAATACTTTTCAAGCACATTCAACAATGCTGTGTTATTAATGATCATAATGAAAATGCAATTTGACATTGTTACAATCCTATTTACTAGCTAAGGCAGCCCTCCCAAAGCGTTCTGCGCTTAAGTGGAAACGACTGGCAGTTTATGTTAGGACCGAACCAATACGCTAACAGAAACCAATGTTTTGTCTAACTGTCGGGGCAGTTGGGAGGACCTGTTCTCAGCATTGACATCACCAGTTAGCTGGAAGTGAGCGCTCTGGTTTTTTTTTTTCTCAAAGTATTATTATATGACTGAGTGATGAGTCAAAGGTGTGAGACCCGTCAAGACTTCTCATCATTGACCTAACGATAACGGGAAAGCGGTTGAAAAAAAAAAATGTGTGAGATCAAATGTTTGATGGTGTTTGCGAGAAAGGGAAACAGCAACAAAGCTTGTGAGGGAAGTGATCAGGAAGCATGTGGTGATATGCCCCCCCCACCCCCCCCAACCCCTCCAACTTCCACCCTGCTTTCAGTTGGGCTAACGCTAATCCAGCGGTCACATGACCACCGGCTCTCACGGCCTTGATCCATCTGTCGAATAACGTCGCCGATTGCTGGCATCTCGAGCAGGCTTGAGCTCTCCTATCCTCTCCCGTCTCATGGCCGCCACGTTAATAGCTTGTTTTTGCCCCTGTCCTGTCAAAAATAATTGTAGTTACTAGAGATGTCATTTTAAAGCATTTATCAGCCGATAATATCGGCAGTCCGATATTATCGGCTGATAAATGCTTTAAAATGTAATATCGGAAATTATCGGTATCCGTTTCAAAATGATCAGTATCGGTTTCAAAAAGTAAAATGTATGACTTTTTAAAACGCCGCTGTGTACACGGACGTAGGGAGAGGTACAGAGCGCCAATAAACCTTAAAGGCACTGCCTCAGTCACATAATATCTATGGCTTTTCACACACACGAGTGAATGCAAGGCACACTTGGTCAACAGCCATACATGTCACACTGAGGGTAGCCGTATAAACAACTTTAACACTGTTACAAATATGAGCCACACTGTGAACCCACACCAAACAAGAATGACAAACACATTTCGGGAGAACATCCGCACCGTAACACAACATAAACACAACAGAACAAATACCCAGAACCCCTTGCAGCACTAACTCTTCCGGGACGCTACAATATACACCCCCCGCTAACCCCCACCCCCCACCTCAACCTCCTCATGCTCTCTCAGGGAGAGCATGTCCCAAATTCCAAGCTGCTGTTTTGAGGCATGTTAAAAAAAAAAAAAAAAGCACTTTGTGACTTCAATAATAAATATGGCAGTGCCATGTTGGCATTTTTTCCCATAACTTGAGTTGATTTATTTTGGAAAACCTCGTCACATTGTTTAATGCATCCAGCGGGACATCACAACAAAATTAGGCATAATAATGTGTCAATTCCACGACTGTATATATATCGGTATCTGTTGATATCGGTATCAGTAATTAAGAGTTGGACAATATCGGAATATCGGCAAAAAAGCAATTTTTTCATTGAACCATATCAGAAAATTTTCCTGTAGGCTACTATGGTATCGCCATCAAACACAACATCAGCAGTTTTTTTTCATAATTTCATGGATAAAAGTCAGCCATGAAATATAATTTTAACACTCTTGGCTGGCGTTAGACTCATTTTGTTTCAGTATGGCTCAGACAAACAGTGAAGTTGGTGGCGCGTTCGTTCATGTCTTTTTGATGATTTCTTTCTTTATTTCAATGAATACTAAGGGTGTTACGGTACACAAAAATCTCGGTTCGGTACGTCCTTCGGTTTAGAGGTCACGGTTCGGTTCATTTTCGGTACAGTAAGAAAACAACAAAATATACATTTTCTGGTTATTTATTTACCAAAATTTGTAAACAATGGCTTTATCCTTTTAACATTGAGAACACTATAATAATTCTGCCCAAAAATAGAAATAGCTCTGTGTGTGATGGATGTGAGCCACCACTGGGCTGATCAGTGCAACAGCAGTCAGTCATGAATGCTAAGGATAATAATAACATACATATACACACAATGAATTTTTAAATACCTATATTTAGTTGTCGGCCCACACTTCATTGCATTAGTTCAGGGGTGTCCAAAGTGCGGCCCGGGGGCCATTTGCGGCCCGCAGGTAATTTTTTAACGGCCCCACGGCACATTCTACAAATACGATGAAAAAAAAAACAAAACATAAAAAGTGGTATAAAAGAGCAAACAGGTGAAATGTAACAAGAAAATGTTGCATTATTTACTCTAATAACACAAAGCTGCCTTGCAGGCTGTTTCTTTCTTTAAAAAATAATAATGAATCAAAATCAATGTCACTATGAATTATTGACCTATTCAAGGCTCCATTTACTTCACATTAAATATTCCACTTTGAGATATTCTGGGGGGAAAATGTTGCATATTTTTTGGTTTTTAAAGAAGGGCCTAAAACGAACAAACAAAAAACAAAAACAACAATAAAACTTATAATTGACGGATAGATCTGAAGTTGATCTTGAGACTATTGTGGTAAAAGTTTAAAAAAATGTTGGATTTATTTTTTTAAACTTTACTGAGCAGTACCCTTTTGGATCCCCATTAATTTTAGTGGGACTTTTTTTTTTTTTAAGTGTCATTGCTCAAAAAAGTAATGAATTAAAACCAATGTTGTTATGAGTTATTGACCTTTTTAAGACTCCAATTATTATATAATCTCAAATATTCCAATTTAACATTTTATTGGGGGAAAATATTGCATATTTGGTGTTTTTTTTCATAAAAAAACACGGTTTTCGTTGAAAAAAATAGCATACAACTTGAATCTTTAAAAGCGTTATATTGACAGATAGACCTAATGTTGATCTAGAGATTTAAACCTTGAATAATAATAATAATAATACTAAATAATGACACATTTGTAATATTTTTTTTGACCAAAACCTTTTGGGGTCCCCGGGATCAAGTCTGAGTGGAGGCCTAAATGTATCTTTTTTATACATATATTGTATTGGTTTTTAAAATAAAAAATATCAAAATGGCCCCCGCTTGCTTTGATTTTTCAGTGTGCGGCCCTCAGTGGAAAAAGTTTGGACACCCCTGCATTAGTTCATATTCGTACAAAAATGAAACACAAACATTTTGTTAAACAATTTTTTTTATTGGTTATCCATCCACGCAGGATTGTATTAAGAAATATCCCTGTCAACACAGGAAGCAGAACGAAAGAAAAATCTAAATTATTTCCAAAAGTAATCCATCAGTAACTGCTATTACGGTGGCACGATTGCATCAGTTTAATGACACGTCTTTGTTGTTAATCTTTGTGGATTATTGTAAAGTATTCTTGTTTTCTATTGTTAAAAGTGGTAACTGTCGACACTTTTGTTTCCGTGCGCACGTGGACTAACTTTCACTATGACAGTGAAAAGTACAGCCGTGTCATTCTTGCGATCGTGCCTTCCTTTTTCCCCTTTCTTGCTCTGCTTTAAAAAAAAAAAAAAAGTTGTGTAATGAGGAGTTGGACCAGAGGTCACAGCCTAAATCGGGCCTGGAATGGATGTATGCGGTCTGGATTAATCATTTTCTCGTGTTTACTCAATACGCTTCCTTCCGTAAGGCCAAACACACAGGATGCCGTTGAAATGCATTAGCATGTAGCATGTAGCATTATGCTGCTACTAAAAAAGAGGCACACAAACACATTTTCTCAGGCCTATTCTGAATACATATGAAAACATAAGTTTAATGTACCCTAAAATGTTTGGTTAAAATAAAGCCAATAATGCAATTTTTTGTGGTCCCCTTTATTTAGAAAAGTATCGAAATACACTAGTCAGATGTTATTAAAATGTAGAACCTGTATTTGCATGTCAAAATTGAAACAACTAATACATTCAGCCCGAAAGTGCTTTTTTTCTAGCCTTTTACAGGCCACATAAATGTCATGGCGGGCCATTATAAAATTATGTGGCAAGCCAGATCTGGCTCCTGGGTCTTGAGTTTTTTCCCACTAGGGACCGGTTTAATGTATGCATTATTTTCCCGGACCGGCTTTTCACGTGTGGCAGATAAAAACAGCAAAAAAAATTTTTGCATGAAAAATCCACTCACTATAATGCTGAAATAATGGGAGCCCTGGGCGTGTACTGTATACCAGTGTTTCGCGAGCACCCCCTAGAACAGGGGTGTCCAAAGTGCGGCCCGGGGGCCATTTGCGGCCCGCAGCTAATTGTTTACCGGCCCGCCAAACATTCTGCAAAAATTGCAAAAAATTGATAGTATTGCAAAAATTAAAAAAAAACATTTAAAAAAGTGGAATGAGGTGAAATCTAACGAGAAAAAGTTGCAATGTTGACACAAAGCTGCCATGCAGGCTGTTTTTTTTCTTTTGTCTTTCTTTATTTTTCTTTTTTTTTGCCATTACTCAAAAAAAAAAAAAAGACAAAAAATCTATGTTATAATGAATTATTGACCTATTCAAGGCTCCAATTACTTCAAAAATGTCACTTTAAAATGTTTTATGTGGAAAAAATATTGCATGTATTGTGTGGTTGCCATATAAAAACATCAAAGATTTCTTTGACAGAAGAGCATAAAAACAAAGAAAATAATAGTTCCAGCATAAAATCGACAGATATATCTGAAGTTGATCTTGTAACTTAAGTGTTGAAAGTAAAAAAAAAAAACTTAATAAAAATGTATCACTTTATGAGTGGGGGACCTTTTGGATCCCAAATATAATTAGTGGGATTTTATTAATATTTTCACTGATTTCTCAAAAATGTTAAAGAATTAAAATCAATGGTGTCCTGCATTATTGATCTTTTACCACAAAAAAAAAATTTTTTTTTAATTTTTAAAAATGTTTTTTTTTTTTTGTTGTCCTGTCCAGCTTCTCAGGCAAATCATATAGTAGATGTAGATGCCCATATCGACTGTTCAGATTTACTTTACAAAAGAGAAGTGTAGGATCAAGATTTTTGGAGCTCTTTGTTCAGTGGATCAGATGTTTGATGAAGCTTTGTGTCTATCTACCACCACTACTGTTTTCTGTTTATTTGTTACTGACTGTGGCAGGACACCTCTGCCTCTGTTTCACTTTATGTTGCTGGTAAATAATATGGTTGTAGTAGTAGGCTAAAGTTAAATTATTTAGTATGCACTAATTAAAGGGGCAGAGCTTTAAGAGACATTTTAGCTTTTATATTTTATAAGATATATTTTTTGTAAGAACCACAATTAATAAATATATTTCAGTGAATAACTTATTGTTCAAATCTGTATATAAATATGTACATAAAGTGTTGTAATTATATTGTAAAATGGATGGATGGACGTTTAAAACAAAACTGTTATTATTAATTAGTAAGTATACATTTTTTGAGCCTTTTTAGAGAAAATCATATCATTGTAGTAAATTATGCAAATTACTCGATGATGTCATGGTGACCACGCCCATAGCCACGCCCCCACCGCCACAGGTATCTTGGCAGTTTATGGGAAACACTGAAAATTGTATATGTTCATTAATGTGCATTAATGTACTGTAACAAATGGCGACTTCCTGTCAGGAGTTGTAATATACATCTATAAACAAGCTTATTGGTGTGTTTAGTGGGACAGACAAAAGTTAAGTTGGAAAAAATGTGTCAGTTTATAAATCAATTAATGTTTCTGTGCGGCCCAGTAGCAAATGCGTCATGGACCGGTACCGGTCCCCAGACCGGTGGTTGGGGACCACCAATCTAGACTACGATAGCAATTTGTTTAACAAAATAAACACTAATTGCAGTTACTACACTGATGAATAGTTTCGTTCAGAATTTGTGTCATATCATTGTTTAGACTAGACTTAGGCTTAGACTTCCTTTTTATTGTCATTCAAATTTGAACTTTACAGCACAGATAAGAACGAAATTTCGTTACATAAATAGTAGGATTTGTATGCAAATGTACAAAATATTAGATATTAGCCCGTTTCAAAAACTTGGATTGACTCAGAGAAAGGAATGGATTTTGAAATAAATGGGTATGAAATGAGCCAAAACAACAGGAAGAACAACAAAATAGGGGGTGTTGCTTCATACTGCAGATAGATAAGAACATTCAACATAATGACGAATGATAACGTAATGGACTCTTATCACTATAGAAATCACCATGATAAACAAAAAAATGATATTTTGGTTAGTTGTGAAAACAGAGCACCGAGCTCTGATATTGCCACATTCAAGTGTTTAATAGAAGATCTGTTTGTAAAGTCTTGTCGGAAGGTTGCCTTCCTCTGCGGGGATTTCAATATAGACTTGCTTAATCCTGGAAAAAGCATGTGATGATGGATGAGTTTGTTGCATCTACTGTATGTCCAGTATGTCTGTATCCACTTGCCAAGCCAAGTAGAATAACATCTGATAAACAATATTTGACTCACAATATGGAAAATCGTTCAGAGAGTGGTCTGCTTCTGAAAGACTGTAACAGAAAAAAGATACAAATGTATTAAGACTTAGAGTGAGAACTAAAATAACTTTAAATGCATTTAGAAGTGAGCTTTGAACACAGGATTAGATAGAAGTTTATGATAGGGCTGGGCGAAATGGCTGAAAACTGTATCACGATAGAAGCGCTTTATATCGGTTGAAATCGATAATTATTGATATTTTTATGACCTCTGGAAAAAAGAACCAGAAAAAATACAATTAAATGTAAACATTTTTATTTAAAATGTAACCTTCCTCCAATTATAATCACCTAATCTATCAAGGCAGAGAGGAAAGGAAATGCCAACACAACCATGGAAAACACTCAAACTAAGGATGTCCGATAATACCGGACTGCCGATATTATCGCTTGATAAATGCTTTAAAATGTAATATCGGAAATGATCGGTATCGGTTTAAAAATTATCGGTATCGGTTTCAAAAAGTAAAATATATGACTTTTTTAAACGCCGCTGTGTACACGGACGTAGGGAGAAGTACAGAGCGCCAATAAACCTTAAAGGCACTGCCTTTGCGTGCCGGCTCAGTCACATAATATCTACGGCTTTTCACACACGCAAGTAAATGCAAAGCATACTTGGTCAACAGCCATACAGGTCACACTGAGGGAGGCCGTATAAACAACTTTAACACTGTTATAAATATGCGCCACACTGGGAACCCACACCAAACTAGGATGACAAACACATTCCGGGAGAACATCCGCACCGTAACACAACATAAACACAACAGAACAAATACCCAGAACCCCTTGCAGCACTAACTCTTCTGGGACGCTACAATATACACCCCATACACCCCCGCCCACCTCAACCTCCTCATGCTCTCTCAAGGAGAGCATGTCCCACATTCCAAGCTGCTGTTTTGAGGCATGTTAAAAAAAATAATGCACTTTGTGACTTCAATAATAAATATGGCAGTGCCATGTTGGCATTTTTTTCCATAACTTGAGTTGATTTATTTTGGAAAACCTTGATACATTGTTTAATGCATCCAGCGGGGCATCACCACAAAATTAGGCATAATAATGTGTTAATTCCACGACTGTATATATCGGTATCGGTTGATATCGGAATCGGTAATTAAGAGTTGGACTATATCGGCAAAAAAGCCATTATCGGACATCTCTAACTCAAACAATCAATGTAAACAAAATTCTCAAATCACATTAATCACTTCCTAATAACCTCTTAAAATTGATGTGCAAAAATAAGGAATATTGTAAGAAATGTTTAATAAAGTGTAACAAAGTAATGCAAAATGTGGAACTGTAAAGTGCAGCTAAGGTTGTGTGGTTTTACTGATTATGAGCGCCTTGGTCTGACTATGGTCCGATTTAAAAAACAAAACAAAAACTGCCATACTGTCAAGGTGTCTTTTCCTGTTTTGTTGACAATTTTTTTGCTCTCTGCAGCACTCATTTTTAGTTTTTTTCCTCACGCCGTGCAAAGAACCAATCAATCAATGAAAGTTTACTTATATAGCCCTAAATCACGAGTGACTCAAAGGGCTGCACAAGCCACAACAACGTCCTCGGCTCAGATCCCACATCAGGGCAAGAAAAAACTCAACCCAATGGGATCAACGGCGAGACAACAAGATGGCGCAACCAAACGTGATAGTTGATACTGTTACCTGATTGGCTGTTAGCGTGTCCCTCCCACTGATCAGTGATCACTTCCTGCGTTGGGTGCCTTTGTTCATGCAACCAACCACTTCCTGTTTCTTCCGACGAAGAAAAAAATATACATACGGTAAATTCCAGACTATAAGCAGCTACTTTTTTCCTACGCTTTGGACCCTGCGGCTTATAAAACTTTGCAGGAAATGTATGGATTTTTCTTCGCTGATGGCCATAATGCAGTAATATATATATATTTTTAAAAACAAGCAGATATACTGAAATGGTGTGTTATTGTTTGTGCTACGGCGCCATCTTTTGGGCGAGTTCGCTCACTGCAGGTGCTGAAGTGCCCTTCTGATTAGACTGAGCTTTCAACAGGAAGTACAAGTGCTGTTCCGTCTTCTCGCCGTCCATAGCATTCTACTTGTATGGATTCTTTCTTCATCACTCCAAGCAACGTTTGTAAGTTTTACAATATAACTAAAACAATTTTTACTTACTAAACCGTCCCATGTGTGATGTCTGTAAGAGTGTTATCGTGCATATTTGTATGCGCTATTGTAATGTAATGAAGGTAGTGTTCTTAGCATTAGCTAACATGCTAACACTTTTACGAGTGTCTTTGTTAGTATTATTAACTTACAATGGAATTATTTTTGCATTGTTTCAGTTTTGTAAATTCCCAAAATGACTTTTTGAGTCCACTTTTAGCTGATTGGAGATTGAGCTTCCGCAGCGGGTCCATGACGATGACTTCTGTTTTGGTTGATCGGCCGTTTTACCGCTGCGTTACAGACACTGTTTGGAAACAATTAAGTTATGTAAATAAACATAAACAAAATATTTCTGTGTCAATAACTCATATCACAACATATCTGCGGCTTATAGTACGGCACGGCTAATATAGGGAAACTTATTTTTTCTTCTAAAATGTTGTGGGTGCGGCTTATATACCGTTGTGCTCTATAGTCCGGAAAATACAGTATATTGAACGTTTTATCTAACACATTTTTTTTAATTGATATTGATTACGTGTTTATCGCGATTATATTGATATTGTTTTATCGCCCAGTCCCCGTTTATTAGGGCTGGGAATCTTTGGCTGTCCCACGATTCGATTCAGAATCGATTCTTGGGGTCACGATTCGATTCAGAATCAATTTTTTTTCAATTCAACACGATTCTCGGTTCAAAAACGATTTTTTATTTTTTATTTTTTTTATTTTAAATTTTTTTAGTTTTTTAAAATGAAAACAATACACAACAATACCATAATAATGCAATACAATTTCAAAACAAAACCCGACCCAGCAACATTCAGAATAGCAATAAACAGAGCAATTGAGAGCAATTGAGGACACACAAACATGACACGGAACAATCTAAAAGTAGTGAGACAAAAATGAATATTATCAACAACAGTATCAATATTAGTAACAATTTCAACATAGCAGTGATTAAAAATCCCTCATTGATATTATCATTACAAACATTAATAAAAAAAAAACAAAAAAACAATGAACAATAGTGTCACAGCGGCTTACACTTGCATCGCCTCTCATAAACTAAATGTCTAATGATAATGTCAATGAGGGATTTTTAATCACTGCTATGTTGAAATTGTAACTAATATTGATACTGTTGTTGATAATATTCATTTTTGTTTCACTACTTATGGTTTGTTCTGTGTCGTGTTTGTGTCTCCTCTCAATTGCTCTGTTTATTGCAGTTCTGAGTGTTGCTGGGTCGGGTTTGGTTTTGGAATTGGATTGCATTGTTATGGTATTGCTGTGTATTGTTTTGTTGGATCGATTAATTTAAAAAACAAAACAAAAAAATAAAAAAACACGATTTTTAAAAAATGAGAATCGATTCTGAATCGCACAACGTGAGAATCGCGATTCGAATTCGAATCGATTTTTTCCCACACTCCTACCGTTTATACATCTGATAACGTTGATGAAGCTTCCGAGACCTTTTTAAACACCGTCCCTTGCAACTTGGTTCACAAAGGGATTATTGTCTGTATGCAGGAAGAAAAACTAATTATATAAGAATTGTTTTAAATGAAGAACAATTGAATCAGAGAATACATGTAAAGCATACAAAAACAGATTAATTAATGGTATGAGAGCATGTAAAAGGGGATATTATGACAAAATACTAAAAACAAAAACAAAAACGTACAAAGGAAACATGGGAAATATTAATTAGTATCACTTAAAATGGATCAACGAGAATAACTTATCCTGAATGTTTTTCCAAAGTGGTAAAGGGTTAAAGTTAAAGTTAAAGTACCAATGATTGTCACACGCACACTAGGTGTGGTGAAATTTGTCCTCTGCATTTAAACCCTTCCCCTTGTTCACCCCCTAGGAGGTGAGGGGAGCAGTGATCATTTTTGGTGATTTAACCCCCAATTCCAACCCTTGATGCTGAGTGTAAAGCAGGGAGGTAATGGGTCCCATTTTTATAGTCTTTGGTATGACTCGGCCGGGGTTTGAACTCACAACCTACCGATCTCAGGGCGGACACTCTAACCACTAATATAATATAAAATAATAAAATATGTGACGTTTCATAATAAAACTGTATACCATGTTCGATATAAAATTCTACTAACCAACCAATAAAGATGAAAAAAATGTAAAATATGCATGAAGTGGTGGACGGGTTCATTGATTTTTGTGTAAATATTGGACCTAAACTGGCAGTACAAATAATGACTCAACAAACAGGAGATGGAGGATTTCAGGTTCAAAAAAAAAAATTAATGGGAGCTCAATGTTTTTAAGAGCTGTGGAAAAAAAGGGAGCTAATAGAACTTACTAAGAAACCTTTTCAATTTTTCTTCCAAGGCTGGTATTTTTCCAAGAAAAATGAAGAGCTCTCCTTGTACAAGGCAGGGACAAGCACCCGTTTATCAATTAAAGCCCTCTGTCCTTACTACCACAATTTTTAGCTTTTTGTTGTAAGGCTAGACAACTTTATGGAAAAGCACAATTTATTTATGGACAGTTAATATTGGTTTAGGTCAGACAGATCAACAGCATAATGGACTTAACAGTGCTATGGACAGCAGAAGTATGCTATTAAGGTACTCATAGACTTAAAGAAAGCTTTAAGTCGGGCCAAAACGGTTTACCGTATTTTCCGGACCATAGGGCGCACCGGATTATAAAGCGCACTGCAGATGAATGGTCTATTTTTAAATCTTTTTTTATAGGGCGCATTAAAGGGGTCATATTATTATTTTTTCTAATTTGAATTAAACACTTCCTTGTGGTCTACATACCATGTAATGGTGGTTCTTTGGTCAAAATGTTGCATAGATGATGTTTTACAGATCATCTTCAAGCCGCTTTCTGACAGTCTCTTCCGGATGCGCCATTTTGTGGGCGGTCTTATTTACGTGGCTCACCTTCGGCAGCGTCTTCTCACCGCCATCTTTGTTGTAGCGGTGTAGCGTGCAAGGACGGAAGTGGAAGAAGTGTCAAAAGATGGCGCTAACTGTTTTAATGACATTCAGACTTTACTTCAATCAATAACGGAGCAGCATCTCTTCATTCAGAAACACCGGAAATGTGTCCCGTGAAAAACCGTCCGACCGTAACTCTCTAATAACTAAAGTTCCTTAGGTGAATAATGTAAACTCACTACACCGGTATGTTTTAGCGCTTTCATGGCGAGTTTACTGACAGATACAAGTAAGAACTTTACACTACTTTATATTAAAAATGGCAACAGCGGAGGATGAATGTCCCATAACAAGAAGATAGAGAAAAAGAAGAAGCTTATCGACTACGGTGTCGGCACGGACTACAAAGGCGGACCCACGCAAATTTTCAGGACTTATGCAGATCCCAAATACAGATCAGCAGGTACCAGAAGGTTAGGAAAGTTGCTTTTGCATAATATTGCGAAACAAAACGCCAGATAATATGTCTTAATAATACTCCTATGTTGATGCACATCAAGCAGTGTGGCTTCATAGCTTACCAAAGTCGTACTAAAACATTTTGATAGATTTTTGAGCGCTGTGTGTAATGTTCTATATTTTCAATGGAACATATAAAATATTGGTGTTGTTTACTTTAGTCATATTGCCATCAAAGTGCAGTCTACACGTATTTCTTATGTTTGACTGCCATCTACTGGTCGCACCTATCATTACACCATGTACCAAATAAAATTGCTTCGAGGTTGGTAAGCTAAACCAGAATTTTTCCGTATATTAGACACACACCGGGTTATAAGGCGCACTGTCGAGTTTTGAGGGGGAAAACGATTTTAAGTGCGCTTTATAGTCCGAAATATACGGTATTTCATACATAAACGATACATGCAGAGCATCGAAAATATTAAAACTAGTTTTAATTTTTTTTTCAGATGACACAAATGCACTTTGTGTAGATGAAGATTTGCAGCAACTGTTGGATGTGATCACGAATGATCCGTGTAAACTGAAATCATCATTTGACAAAAACAAACCGGCACCTAATTTGGAGAAAACTAAATATGTGGGGTTTTTTCGTAAACGCGAAATAAACATACAGGTGAAAATGATGATTAATGATGTAACGATAGAAAGAGTTTATGAGAACAAATTCCTTGGCGTGAACACTTGACCACAAACTTTGCTGGAAAACTCACATCAGCTACACAGGTAGGTAGGTAGGTAGGTCTTTATTGTCATTGCACAAGTACAACGAAACTTTGTTTTCAACACAAACCCGTTCAAGATTAGACAAACAAACAGTGTACAGGGTTACAGAACAGGAACGCTGATGGGTCGCCACAAGGCGCCCCGTAAAAGATGGGGAAAAGGTAAACGCTGGGGAAGGATGAGTAAAAAAAATACAATCTAGACTGGGCTCCTAAGGGGGCCCAGTCTGGAGTGGGAAAAAAACCTCCATAGCAAAGCACATGTACATATTACAACGTACATCTCAAGATATCTAGCAACAGAGGGGAGGGAGTGGGGTGCCATGGGGGCAGGCTGCAGCTCTTCGGGCGCTGCCCATTTGTCCATCACCCCTATGGGATTTGCGTCGAGGGCGATTGGGAGTGGGGTATGTGTGTGTGGCGTATATTTTTTGTGGATGCATGTGTGTGTATGTGTGTAAGCCTGCAGTGTGTCTCTGTTCCGCGGCCTTGATGTTGTGCAGCCGATAGTCCAAAGTCAACAACAACAGATGTGTGTGTCCATTAAGAGACAAGAAGGGAGTTTGTTGTGTCTTCGCCGCACTGTCCTTCGGGAGAGTCTCGAAGCCAGGGAAACAATCCAAGTTAGAATGTTTTGTATGCGAGTGAAAATACAATTTGCTTTTCACTCTAAATTGTCTATGACTGGTCCTCAAAATACATCCTGCGGGGCAGACAGTCTGATGTGATCCAAATCACAAGAATGTCCACAATTCTTTCCGCATCCTCCAATGATTTGTGGCAGCTTTGGGGTACTTTGAA
The DNA here is from genome assembly GCF_033978785.1 of Entelurus aequoreus. Classification (NCBI taxonomy): domain Eukaryota; kingdom Metazoa; phylum Chordata; class Actinopteri; order Syngnathiformes; family Syngnathidae; genus Entelurus; species Entelurus aequoreus. Next base: position 12,471,745 of record NC_084736.1, on the reverse strand, counting down.
GACTGCCAGCAACTTCCAATTTGTCGACAAACCAGAGCAACGCTTACTCCAAACAGCAGATGTCCTGTTGTCATAATTCCGAATAGGTGGATATCTTCACGTCCGCGACTGAAAGCGTCGCCAGGCACGCGGCACTCCTTTATCTCCCAAGAGTCCGCTCCGTCACGACAAGCAGGTTCCCCCAAACCCAAAATCTTGTCAATTTCGTTGAGGCCAGTTAAATAGTTCCTATGTTTAGATTTGGAGAGCAGTGCAAAAAGAGGCAACAAAAAAGTTAAGACAAGACAAGACAAAGAAGTAAGCAGGAGAGATAAGGGAGAGGAAAGGGGAGCGTCCGCCCTCCATGAGTGCCTGTGAGAAAGAGTGCTCTAAAGTGGCAAGAACAGTTGTGGTTTTGGGGCACGTCAAACATGTTCTGAATGAGAAGGCAATTATAATCATGTACTGTTCACTGGTGTTGTCGTATTTAATGTATGCTTAAAACGCTTCCAAATGCAGCCTGCAGACAAAATGCACATTACAAAAGAGAGCAATAAGGATCGTGTATGGCTGGACAATTAACAGTGTTTCCCACACATTCATTTATTTGTGGCGGCCCGCCACGAAAGAATTACGTCCGCGACAAATAAAAAAAACACTTTTTTATTTATTTAAAAAAAAAATTTTTTGTCCTGTCCAGCTTCTCAGGCAAATCATATAGTTGATGTAGATGCCCATATAGGCTGTTCAGATTTACTTTACAAAAGAGAAGTGTAGGATACTTCTCTTGTTGCCTTATTTGTATCTGACCACTACTGTTTTCTGTTTATTTGTTAATAATGACTGTGGCAGGACACCTCTGCCTCTGTTTCACTTTATGTTGCTGGTAAATAATATGGTTGTAGTAGTAGACTAAAGTTAAATTATTTAGTATGTACTAATTAAAGGGGCAGAGCTTTAAGAGACATTTTAGCTTTTATATTTTATAAGATATATTTTTTGTAAGAACCACAATTAACAAAATATATTTCAGTGAATAACTTATTGTTCAAATCTGTATATAAATATGTACATAAAGTGTTGTAATTATATTGTAAAATGGATGGATGGATGGACGGACGTTTAAAACAAAACTGTTATTATTAATTAGTAAGTATACATTTTTTGAGCCTTTTTAGAGAAAATCATATTGTAGTAAATTAAGCAAATTACTCTATGTCATTGTGACCACGCCCATAGTCATGCCCCCACCGCCACAGGTATCTTGGCAGTTTATGGGAAACACTGATTAATCAAATTTTGATTTCGGTTTTTGGTTCACAATCATAAAAATACTAAAAAAAAAAAAACAATTCATGGGCTGTGCAACGTGCCAATTCTTGAATTTGTTAAGGTGAAACTAGAGATGTCCGACAATGGCTTTTTTGCCGATATCCGATATTCCGATATTGTCCAACTCTTAATTACCGATTCCGATATCAACCAATACCGATATATACAGTCGTGGAATTAACACATTATTATGGCTAATTTTGTTGTGATGCCCCGCTGGATGCATTAAACAATGTAACAAGGTTTTCCAAAAGAAATCAACTCAAGTTGTGGGAAAAAAATGCCAACATGGCACTGCCATATTTATTATTGAAGTCACAAAGTGCATTATTTTTTTAACATGCCTCTAAACAGCAGCTTGGAATTTGGGACATGCTCTCCCTGAGAGAGCATGAGGATGTTGAGGTGGGCGGGGTTGGGGGGTACGGGGCAACGGGGGGAGGGGGTGGGGGTGTATATTGTAGCGTCCCGGAAGAGTTAGTGCTGCAAGGGGGTTCTGGGTATTTGTTCTGTTGTGTTTACGTTGTGTTACGGTGCGGATGTTCTCCCGAAATGTGTTTGTCATTCTTGTTTGGTGTGGGTTCACAGTGTGGCGCATATTTGTAACAGTGTTAAAGTTGTTTATACGGCCGCCCTCAGTGTGACCTGTATGGCTGTTGACCAAGTATGCCTTGCATTCACTTGTGTGTGTGAAAAGCCGTAGATATTATGTGATTGGGCCGGCACGCAAAGGCAGTGCCTTTAAGGCACGCCTAGGGATGATGTTTGATAAGGAATTATCGAGTTCGAGCCTATTATCGAATCCTCTTATCGAACCAATTCCTTATCGATTCTCTTATCGAGTCCAGATAGGTTGTTGTACATGGGAAAAAAACACAATATTTGGTTTAACAAAAGCTCACTTTTATTATATAAGAAAAAAATAAAATCTAATAAATAAATAAATATTGACTGTTACCCACCTAAAAAAATACAATAAAATAAATAAGTATTGACTGTTGTTACCCAAAGTATATTAAGTGGGATTTTTTCAGAAAAACAAATATATACAGTAACACAAAAACAACCTGTCTCTGTGATCGCTATAGGTGTATAAATAATAATATAGTGTTAAATAAAATCAGTCCCTTGGGCACAAAACTGAAAATAATACAGCTCTCCAAAAAGTGCACTTCTGCTGCTATTTGACATAACTGTTTGTTATGATGCTTTGACATTTTTGCACTTTATTTCTTTATTGAAAGAAAATTCTATGAAGAGAAAAGTTGTTTGCAAATGTGGTTACAATGCTAAAAAATGAAAAGTTAAAGCTAAAAAAAGAAATACACTTTATTGAGTTAACATTATTTCTTTATGGGGGAAAAATGTTATGAGCTAGAGAATATAACAACTACACTACCCAGCATGCAACGGGAGTTACGAGCATGCGCGGTAGCCCCGAAAAGTGTTGTTGCATGTTGCCACGCTGTGAAAGAAAACGTCAAGAACTCAGCCAACAGGCCTCGTCTGCATTATTTATAATTAGACAGTCAACACATCTACAGTGTGATTTTGTTTTGTTTACAAGGAAAGAAAAACAAAAGTTAAAAAAGGGAGATGTCATATATGTATGTGCTGCGGTTGTTTTAAGAACGTTGCGACAGCTGCCGTAAAGGAGGTGCGTTGCTAGCCTGGTTGCTATGTTTCCGGTTGGTGGTAAAAGTGTTCGTCATGTGTTTTACCCTGCTAAAATCTCTCAGTAAAGTTATTCATTGGATTATACCTTTTGTTTTGAACTTTATTACACCCTAGAGCGCTTTTTCCCGTCCACTTTTTTCCTGCTTTCGCTATCTGAGCCTAATGACTGAGCTACATGACTGATTTCTTGTGATGTCACACAGAGCATTTCTGGTCGGGACGGGATTCGTTCCGAGGGATTCGAATAAAGAACCAACTCTTTTCTTTACTATAGTGGTCTCGATAACGGGTACCGGTTCTCAAAAAGGGATTTGAGTCCGAGCACTTGGTTCTTTTCTTATCGAACAACCGAGAAAACCGGTTTCGAGTATCATCCCTAGGCACGCCCCAAATATTGTTGTCTGGGTGGAAATCGGGAGAAATTCGGGAGAATGGTTGCCCCGGGAGATTTTCGGGAGGGGCACTGAAATTCGGGAGTCTCCCGAGAAAATCGGGAGGGTTGGCAACTGACTGGGAGACGCAACTGCTCTGTACTTCTCCCAAGTCCGTGTACCACTCCGTACAGCGGTGTTTTAAAAAGTCATACATTTTACTTTTTGAAACCGATACCGATAATTTCCGATATTACATTTTAAAGCATTTATCGGCCGATCATATCGGCAGTCCGATATTAGCGGACATCTTTATTCATGTTTATTATTTTTGAGCAGTGTGACTTATTGATATCCAAAACTTATGTCTGCACTGTGTACGTCTTATATTTGTCGAACCTCACCGGTAATACACGGATATAAATATCTATATAAATACCTTCTACGGGGTTTTTATGTGACTGACCTTTTCTGCAGCGGTCACAAATCAGTTTCTTGTAGGCATGGACTGTGGGAATGAGTGGCCTGAAGGGAGCGATACAATGTGATGTCTTAAAATATGAATAAGTGCACTACGGGCTTTATTGTCATTTTAGTTTATGAGCTCTTTGGTGGAAAAAAAAAACGGTGTGCAAAGTGAGCAGCATGCACGGCTGCGTTAAAGCCTATTACAGGCTTACTGCAAACGAGGTGGATCGGGAAAGCTGCGGGTTCCTCACACAGACACGTCCGTTCAAGGGCAGGTGGACAGAATCCACGGAGTCGTGCTCCCTTTGTTCAAAGAGTAGTTGGTGTTCCTGCAGCGAAAACTTGTCAGTGCCGTGTACACTGATGTGTATTGTTGAACAGATTGAGGTCATGTCTGGCAAAAGGACGTGACATCTGTGTAAGATTATTTCCTCCAAGGAACGCCTGATTAAGACCCAAAAAATTGGGGGCCGACATGATGGGAAGATATTGAAAGGATCAGACAATGTAGAAGTGGTTGCATGGTGGATTCCAGGCCAATATCAAACTCGGCCAGGATTTAATGGTTTATTGACTTGTACACGCTCAAATGTAGTCCTCTGTGTTGATGGACTGAGGACTGAGGTTGTCCTATTGTTGATGGCCACGGATCAACATCTGTGGAACCTGACCCACCTTCCTTCCGTCCTAAAGCCAAGACGTTGTTGTTGTTGAAAAGAAGTAATACCATACTAAGTTGGACGACAATCTTTGACTTGCGTTGAGGTTTTTTTTAGTACACAGGATCTCTTTTTTTTTGTTGGTTTGTTTTGCAGTAACTGCTTTTGTCATATAGAGGATCTTGGACTAGTGTTTTTGCATTTTGTCCTAAAAAAACAGTAGAAAGCTCCTTTCATGTAGAGGTTCTTTGACTTGCGTGTTTGCAGTAGGTGCTTAAAAACTGCAGAGAACTCTAGTCATATAAAGGATCTTTGACTAGTGTTTTTGCAGTCCATCCTGTTTTAGATCTCCTGTCATACAGAGGATCTTTGATTAGTGTTTTTGCAGTCCATCCTGTTTTAGAACTCCTGTAAATAGAGGATCTTTGACTAGTGTTTTTGCAGTCCATCCTGTTTTAAATCTCCTGTCATATAGAGGATACCGTATTTCCTTGAATAGCCGCACGGGCGCTAATTAATTTAAAACCTCTTCTCACTCCTGCGGTTACCAAAACCATGCGGAATGAGCAAGCATGCTCTAATTATTTTAAAACCTCTTCTCACTCCGGCGCATACCTTATCATTAAAAACACATTTAATAAAAAAAACGTTATTATGATCTTACCTTTACTTGTAGATGGGTCCATGTGCAGCTGCTTCTGATCAAAGGCAGTCTTTCTCATCTTTCTTCAATTTTAAAAGTCTCTGGAGATATTCCTTTAATTATTACCTCCTGCTTCGATTGAAAGTCCAGTTTAGAAAACGTTTTTTTTTTAGATATGTAATCCTCCATGTTAAAAGTGCAAGCAAACAATTGCTGCATGCTTGCTGCTTGTTGTCTTCTTCTGCAGTACCTGTCTCCTGCAGTACTGGTAGTCGCAAGAAGGATCACTAGCGCCCTCTACCACCTGGAGGCGGGAGTCATTTAATGACTCATATTTGACCCGGCGGAAGTGCCAAGCATGCGCTAATTATTTTGCGAAACGAGTTTGACCCGGCTGTAATTCTAGGCAGGCGAATACTATATTCCCGGCGCCAATTCAAGGAAATACGGTATTTGATTAGTGTTTTTGCAGTCTATCCTGTTTTGGATCTCCTGTAAATAGAGGATCTTTGACTAGTGTTTTTGCATTTGCTCCTAAAAAACAGTAGAAAGCTAATTTCACATAGAGGATCTTTGACTTGCATGTTTGCTGTAGGTGCTTAAAAACAGCAGAGAACTCTAGTCATATAGAGGATCTTGGACTAGTGTTTTTGCAGTCCATCCTGTTTTAGATCTCCTGTAAATAGAGGATCTTTGATTAGTGTTTTTTCTTTTTCTCCTAAAAAACAGTAGAAAGCTCATTTCATATAGAGGATCTTTGACTTGCATGTTTGCTGTAGGTGCTTAAAAACAGCAGATAACTCTAGTCATATAGAGGATCTTTGACTAGCGTTTTTGGAGTCCATTGATTGATTGATTGATTGATTGAAATGTTATTCGTAGATTGCACAGTGAAGTACATATTCCGCACAATTGACCACTAAATGGTAACACCCGAATAAGTTTTTCAACTTGTTTAAGTCATGATACAGATATATACTACCATCTTGTTTTGGATCTCCTGTAAATAGAGGATCTTTGACTAGTGTTTTTGCATTTGCTCCTAAAAAACACCTGTAAAAAGCTCATTTCATATAGAGGATCTTTAACTTGCATGTTTGCCGTGGGACCTTAAAAACAGCAGAGAACTCTAGCCATATAGAGGATCTTTGACTAGCGTTTTTGGAGTCCATCCTGTTTTAGATCTCCTGTCATATAGAGGATCTTTGATTAGTGTTTTTGCAGTCTATCCTGTTTTAGAGCTCCTGTAAATAGAGGATCTTTGACTAGTGTTTTTGCAGTCCATCCTGTTTAAGATTGCCTTTCATATAGAGGATCTTCAACTTGCATTATTGCAGTAGATGCTGAAAAAGAGCAAAGGGTTTCTTTTTTTTTCTGTTTGTTGTTATTTTTTGCAGTAGGTGCTTAAAAATAACGGAGTGCTTTTGTCACATAGAAGGTCTTGGACTAGTGTTTTTGTCAGTTGATCTTTAAAAAACTGCAGGGAACTCCTGTTGTATAGAGGATATTTTACTTGTATTTGTGCACAGGGGGTTAATTTTGTATACAGGATCTTTGACTGTTTTTTTGTTGTTGTTTTTCAAGTAGAAGCTCTTGTCGTATAGAAGTTCTTGGATTGGTGTTTTTGCAATAGGTCCTTAAAAGTCCTATCATAAAGTTGCAGTAGTTACTGAAAAACACCAAAAGGTTTCTTTCGTATAGAAGATCTTTGAATGTTTTTTGTTTTTTGCAGCAGGTCCTGAAAAACAGCAAAGGTTTTCTGTTATATGGAGGATTTGGACTTGTTTTTGCAGCATATTCATGAAAACAGCAGAGTGCTCTTGTCATTTGGAGGATCTTGGACTAGTGTTTTTGCAATAGGTCCTTAAAAGTCCTATCATAAAGGATCTTTGACTTGTATTTTTGCAGGAGATGCTTAAAAACAGCAAATAATTGATTTTGTATGAAGGAACATTGACTTATTTTTTGTTGTTGTTTTCTGTGCTTAAAACAACAGAGTGCTGATAACATATATAGGATCTTGGATGAGAGTTTTTGCAGTCTTAAAAACAGCAGAGCACTCTTGTCATATAAAGGGAGTACAGTGTTTCCCATAAACTGCCAAGATACCTGTGGCGGTGGGGGCGTGGCTATGGGCGTGGTCACCATGACATCATCGAGTAATTTGCATAATTTACTACAATGATATGATTTTCTCTAAAAAGGCTCAAAAAATGTATACTTACTAATTAATAATAACAGTTTTGTTTTAAACATCCATCCATCCATCCATCCATCCATCCATCCATCCATCCATCCATCCATCCATCCATCCATCCATCCATCCATTTTACAATATAATTACAACACTTTATGTACATATTTATATACAGATTTGAACAATAAGTTATTCACTGAAATATATTTATTAATTGTGGTTCTTACAAAAAATATATCTTATAGCTAAAATGTCTCTTAAAGCTCTGCCCCTTTAATTAGTGCATACTAAATAATTTAACTTTAGCCTACTACTATAACCATATTATTTACCAGCAACATAAAGTGAAACAGAGGCAGAGGTGTCCTGCCACAGTCAGTAACAAATAAACAGAAAACAGTAGTGGTCAAATACAAATAAGGCAACAAGAGAAGTATTCTACACTTCTCTTTTGTAAAGTAAATCTGAACAGCCTATATGGGCATCTACATCAACTATATGATTTGCCTGAGAAGCTGGACAGGACAAAAAAAAATAAAATTTTTTTTATTATTTTATTTTTTATTTGTGGTGGACGTAATTCTTTTGTGGCGGGCCGCCACAAATAAATGAATGTGTGGGAAACACTGGGAGTATTTGTACAGTTGGCCCTTTGAAACAGCAAAATGTTTCTTCCTTATAGAGGATCTTTGACTTGTTTTTTGTTGTGCAATTAGTCCTTAAGAAGAGTAGAGCACTCCTGACATAAAGGGGATCTTTGGCGTGAGATTTTGCAGTAGTTGCTGAAAAACACCAAAGGGTTTCTTTCGTATGGAAGATCTTTGAATAATTTTTTGTTTTTTGCAGCAGGTCCTGAAAAACAGCAGAGGTTTTCTGTTATATGGAGGATTTTTTTTTACTTGTTTTTGCAGCATATTCATAAAAACAGCAGAGTGCTCTTGTCATATAGAGGATCTTGGACTAGTGTTTTTGCAATAGGTCCTTAAAATTCCTATCATAAAGATCCTTGACTTGTATTTTTGCAGGGGATGCTTAAAAACAGCCAATTATTTATTTTGTATAAAGGAACATTGACTTATTTTTTGTTGTTGTTTTTTGCAGTAGGTGCTTAAAGGCCTACTGAAAGCCACTACTACCAACCACGCAGTCTGATAGTTTATATATCAATGATGAAATCTTAACATTGCAACACATGCCAATACGGCCGGGTTAACTTATAAAGTGCAATTTTAAAATTCCCGCCACACTTCCGGTTGAAAAACTCCTTTGGATATGATTTATGCGCGTGACGTCACAAAAGCAATGGAAGTGGTTGGACCCCATCGGACCCGATAGAAAAGTCTCTTGTTTTCTTTGACAAAATTCCACAGTATTCTGGACATCTGTGTTGGTGAATCTTTTGCAATTTGTTTGATGAACAATGGAGGCTGCAAAGAAGAACGTTTTAGGTGGGATCGATCGGTGTATTAGCGGCTAAGTACAATACTTACAGCAACACAACAAGGACTACTTACTACGCCTAGCCGATGCTTGCCGCCAAACCCACGGATGAAGTCCTTCGTCGCGCCGTTGATCGCTGGAACGCAGGTGAGCACGGCTGTTGATGGGAAGATGAGGGCTGGCTGGCGTAGGTGGAGCGCTAATGTTTTATCATAGTTCTGTGAGGTCCGGTTGCTAAGTTGCTAAATTAGCCTTAGCGTCGTTAGCAACAGCATTTTTAAGCCTTACCAGGCTGAGAATTTTTAACCGTGTAGTTACATGTACATGGTTTAATAGCATTGTGAAGTGAAGTGAAGTGAATTACATTTATATAGCGCTTTTTCTCAAGTGACTCAAAGCGCTTTACATTGTGAAACCCAATATCTAAGTTACATTTAAACCAGTGTGGGTGGCACTGGGAGCAGGTGGGTAAAGTGTCTTGCCCAAGGACACAACGGCAGTGACTAGGATGGCGGAAGCGGGGATCGAACCTGCAACCCTCAAGTTGCTGGCACGGCCGCTCTACCAACCGAGCTATACCGTCCCCGTCTTCTGTCTATCCTTCCAGTCAGGGGTTTATTTATTCTGTTTCTATCTTCATTTGAGAACGATGCTATCACGCTAGCTCAGTAGCTAAGTGTGTCACCGATGTATTGTATTGGAGATAAAAGTCACTTTAAATGTCCATTTCGCGTGCTCGACTCTCATTTTCAAGAGGATATAGTATCCGAGGTGGTTTAAAATACAAATCCGTGATCCACAATAGAAAAAGGAGAGTGTGGAATCCAATGAGCCAGCTTGTACCTAAGTTACGGTCAGAGCGAAAAAAGATACGTCCATCACTGCCTCTCAAGTCCTTCACTGTAACGTTCCTCATCTACGAATCTTTCATTCTCGCTCAAATTAATGGGGTAATCATCACTTTCTCGGTCCGAATCTCTCTCGCTCCATTGTAAACAATGGGGAATTGTGAGGAATACTAGCTCCTGTGACGTCACGCTACTTCCGGTACAGGCAAGGCTTTTTTTTTATCAGCGAGCAAAAGTTGCGAACTTTATCGTCGATTTTCTCTACTAAATCCTTTCAGCAAAAATATGGCAATATCGCGAAATGATCAAGTATGACACATAGAATGGATCTGCTATTCCCGTTTAAATAAAAACAAATCATTTCAGTAGGCCTTTAAAACAACAGAGTGCTGATAACATTTATAGGATCTTGGATGAGTGTTTTTGCAGTCTTTCATTTTCAATGATTTTAATATTAGTACTGTAATTATCTACTAAAAAAACAGAACATTCTGTGGTACATTACATGAGCCATGTAAATGGCTGAAAGACGGCCAAGAGGATCTTTATTGAGTTTCATGAATGGGGGCTAAAGGACAAGAGTACTTAATAATGACCTTCTATATTGTTTATTACCTTGGGTATTTATTGCTTATTGAGTGTGTATCCTTGGTCAAAGAAGCGATTATTTTTAATGCCGAAGGTTTATTTTGAAGGTTACTGTTTCAAAAGAGGAAGATGTTGTGCTCTCCCATACATGCGGATTACAGGTAGCTTTGTAACGGTAGGAAGAGATGTCTTTCTAGGGTTTCCCCTAGAATGCCAAGATACCTGTGGCGGTGGGGGCGTGGTTATGGGGCGTGGTCACATGACATCATCTCATAATTTGCATACTTTGCTATGATTTTCTTTAAAAACGCTTAAAAAATGTGTACATACATTTGAAAACAAATCTGGTATTAATAGGACTGGGCAATCAAATTTATCGATATATTCAAGTTTTTTGTTGCAAACGATTTAATAAATACAAAATGTATTATTTTCTCCTTACTCTTTGCCTCTCAGAAGTAGCAAAGCATGGCTAATGCTAACGAGAACGACACGTTTGTTCCAAAGTTGCAAAGAAGTTTTAAGATTTTACTTTATCGATGTCAATATTGGACATCATTATTTATTTGCATGCAATGTGCGATGCTACTTTTTTGTGAACAGAAGTATTCCATTCAAGCAGAAGTATCGCTTCCCGTAGAAAGCTCTTAATTTAGTTCTATGAAAATTATTCCATAAAAAGTATTTTTTTTCCTAAAAAGAACATTATTGAAATTATAATCTTGCTAAGAGTAAGATGCAGTGTAATTTCAATCAATTAATTTTTGATCAAATTAATAAAAAAACATGTTTTGAAATTTTTCGGTCACTTGTATTAAATGGTTTCTTTAAAAAGTTGGGGGCAAAAATCGGAAATCGTAAAAAAAAATTTTTTAGGCCTTATCTGCCAGATATAATTATTATTAATTAGTTTTAACTTATATTGTTTTTGTCAGAATAATTGCATCTAAGTTATCACAAACCTTTGTGTTACATTGAGTTCAACATGCCCTCCGAGAGGACAAAAGCTGTCTTTGATCCTACCAAGCAAAAGGCTTGTAAAACTCCACTGTGTAGGATGGGGAGCGACATGAGGGTGTCGGTTTCTTTGACGTATTGTAATCCACAGGAAGATTTTGTCTTTACCCGAGATCTACAAAGCGGAGAGGGCCTGACCTCCCTCCAGGCACCTTTTCTTTGAACTGTTTTGTGACCAAAGGCAGCGGCTGTTTACGACCCCTTTCCCTTAGAAACAGCTGTTGCCATGTAATCAGGGAAAGTCTAAATAAAAGAGGAGGCATACAATCTTTCGTCAGAGCTTGGTGAGACACTGTGCAATGGTACAGGTCTATGCGTTTCTCCTCATTGAGCCAAATTGAATTCTGTCTCTGTTTAATTCCTTGCTTCTTGTCTTGTTTAATAGATGTCGTCAGTGTTTGAACCTGACAGTTTTGAGATATTTTCAATTGTTGTTGCTTATTGTACAATGTACTTGAAGAATTTTTCAAGTGTCTCGAGACTTTTAATGACCTTTTTTTTAATGAAAAACGACTAGCAAAAAATGTGCATCTTTTTATGGCGTTATTTTAGACTATATTCGTGTTTAGTGTCCCTCGATGTCCCTGACGAAGGATGCGAGATACAACAAGCATGACGTCACACTTGTTTAGCGTTGCTGCTCCAGTTGGACTTTCTCTCCTTAAAAACGCCTCTTAATATTTGGACATTTTGTACATCGCTGTGCAATATATTAAAGTTACGTACACTTTGCAGACATGATGACAACGCTCCAGACTATAGCGTGTCTTGTTTACATCCGGTTTTGGTAGCGCTCTTTTAGGTGATCAAAGTATTTTTTCCAGTGGCCGAGTTTTCGGTGCATCACTCGACAATAGTGCGCAAACAATAGGCTATAAATCTATCCATTCATACTGTAACGACCTGCTTGTGGTAATGTTTGATGTCCGTATGGTTTTTATTTGATATTGATTTTTCCCATGATCACAAACACTCCGTTCGTGCCTGAAAGCGTATTGGCGGAGAATGAGGCAGTATCGTTGTGTGTCCGGTGAAGCACGGATACCAAAAGTGTTTGCACGGGAGATCAAACCTGTTGGAATTGTGCCATTCGTTAGCAAAAGATTGGCAATAAAAGTTAATAATAGCGTCCGACTTTGTGTGACTTTTTAAGAGGGCTTCAATACATTATATTACTTTAATTAGTTATTACGTAATAAAACGTTTATTTTCAAGATGTGGCGCTTATGATATTGCCCTGCTGGCTTCAGAGGGTATCACACTTTTTAGATACTAACTAAAAAGTATGTAGTTGGAGCATGAATGTTCACATCCTATAAAGATGTTATTATATTAGTTACTACATGCGCTACTCTGTTGTTGGTGATCAATGTTTGATGTTTTTGCACTTTTAAGCTAATTGTGTATCATGGCCTTAAATTATACTAATTTAGTATGGTATGACAAGCAATAATGCACATGTTCGGGCATTTTTTTGTATTTGTGATGAATGTAAAGCTTGTATTCTGTAAAAAAAAAAAATCATATTTCATAGGTTCTGAATTGATATATGTACAATTTTAGGTAACGGCATTAGGCACAGGTGTCAAACTCAAGGCCTGGGGGCCAGATCCGGCCCACCACATCATTTTATACGGCCTACCAAACGCTGGAAATTAGGTGCGTAGATAAAGTATATTTTCTGTCTAAATCTATTAGTTCTTTCTGTTTTGACAGAAAAAAAATACTGTATGCAATTGCATATATTTTTATCCAATATTATCTAATGTAGCATTTTTACTTGTAACAAAAATAATAATGAAATATCTGCTTAACTCATGTATAAATCTTTAAAAATTAAGTTGTTCATGATAATAATATAACTATGAATTTATGTTGGAAAGTTTTAATCTATAACAATGATACCGTTTTAGTTCTGTGTTTCCTAATGTAGCAAATATTATATTATCCCACATTACAAACTTTTTTTTTGTTCAAATGAAAATCAATATCTGACTTATGATTTCAAAGCAAGTTATCCATTAAATAGATAGATATAGATAGATAGACAGTACTTTATTGATTCCTTCAGGAGAGTTCCCTCAGGAAAATTACAATTCCAGCAGCAGTGTACAGATGATATACATATCATTGTATTCTGTTTTTATTTACCATTTACACAACGTGCCAACTTCACTGGTTTTGGGTTTGGTATGTTGTTGTTTTTTTATAGCTCTTACAATGTTAATAAGGATGTATCAATAAAAGAATCATTGTCAGTGCAAAAGACTCTGTAATTCAGCCTCGGATGCTATGGTAATAAGTAAAAAGTCATGGTTGGTTGTTATTGGATATCGATCCTGTGAGCTGGTCTGCAGCTCTGGTGCATGACGACTCCAGCTGCGCTTACGACGGAGGAGATGAATCACACGCTGTTAGATCCCATCTGTTGCTCCTTTTGCTGCCCGCTGCCACCCCCTCCAAGGCATCTGGGCCAGTTGACTCAATCACATGCCGTCAAGAATAACAAAAGTGAACGGAAAGGCTTGTCTGAAGGGCCCAAGAACATATTGTGTGCACTAGGGATTGGCCATACGGCCTAAAATCAATATATATGTTGTACCCTCTTGCAAGAACGATATACAGTACAGGCCAAAAGTTTGGATACACCTTCTCATTCAATGCGTTTTCTTTGTTTTCATGACTATTTACATTGTAGATTGTCACTGAAGGCATTAAAACTATGAATGAACACGTGGAGTTATGTACTTAACAAAAAAAAAAAGGTGAAATACCGGTAACTGAAAACATGTTTTAGTTTCTTCAAAATAGCCACCCACCAGGCCGTAAGACTCTTGAAAGCATCATAATAATCCCCTCAATTCCCCCCAAAAATGGATTAACTCGCTTGAATATAAAGACAATATAACATACATCCATAAACGTGGATGCATGTGCAAAAGTGCAATATATTTATCTGTACAGTAATCTATTTATTTATATCTGCACCTTATTGATTTTTTATGAGCTGGTGCAACGAAATTTCGTTCTTATCTGCACTGTAAAGTTCAAATTTGAATGACAATTAAAAGGAAGTCTATGTCTATTACTGTCTATTACCTGACACCTTCTATGTTAGCTACTTCTCTTTGTTTTTAATGTCTATTTTCTATTTCCTGCTGGATTTACTCTCTATTTTATGCTACAGCTGTCACATATACTGTAATTTTGTACATGGTAATTGTTATATATTGTATATATGATATAGACATAATATAATATAATATATCAGTATATATCATATACTGTGCATATATTATGTAAATATTACGTATATACGGTATTTTATATCACTATATTTAGTCTATTTATACATGCATTGTCCTTTCCATCCTTACACTTTCCATCATTGTAACTGAGCTACTGTCTGGAACAATTTCCCTTGTGGATCATTAAAGTTTGTCTAAGTCTAAGTCTAAGTCTTTGCTCTGGTTACCGCTTTGCACACTCTTGGCGTTCTCTCGATGAACTTCGAGCACACCTGCGAAGTGAAAACCATTTCAGGTGACTACCTCTTGAATTTCATACCAATTTAACTAACATTACATTAACATTAACAACATTATTATTACAGAGTCATTGATAAGTACTTTCCCTTTCTAAATTCATACACATTTAATGAAATTATTAGAGATGTCCGATAATATCAGACTGCTGATATTATCGGCCGATAAATGCTTTTAAAATGTACAATTGTAAATTATCGGTATCGGTTTCAAAAAGTAAAATTTATGACTTTTTAAAACGCAGATGTACGGAGTGGTACACGGACGTTGGGAGATTGGGCCTTTGCATGCCGGCCCAATCACATAATATCTACGGCTTTTCACACACACAAGTGAATGCAAAGCATACTTGGTCAACAGCCATACAGGTCTCACTGAGGGTGGACGTATAAACAACTTTAACACTGTTACAAATATGCGCCACACTGTGAACCCACACCAAACAAGAATGACAAACACATTTTGGGAGAACATCCGCACCGTAACACAACATAAACACAACAGAACAAATACCCAGAACCCCTTGCAGCACTAACTCTTCCGGGACGCTACAATACACACCCAAAACCCCGCCCACCTCAACCTCCTCATGCTCTCTCAGGGAGAGCATGTCCCAAATTCCAAGTTGCTGTTTTGAGGCATGTTAAAAAAAATAATGCACTTTGTGACTTCAATAATAAATATGGCAGTGCCATGTTGGCATTTTTTTCCATAACTTGAGTTGATTTATTTTGGAAAACCTTGCTACATTGTTTAATGCATCCAGCGGGGCATCACAACAAAATTAGGCATAATAATGTGTTAATTCCATGACTGTATAGACAATATCGGAAAATCGGATATCGGCAAAAAAGCCATTATCGGACATCTCTAATTATTATTACAGATTCATTGATAAGTACTTTCCCTTTCTAAATTCATACACATTTAATGAAATTATTCAATACAAAATTTAATATTTCTTACATTATTAGATAATATAACATTTTATTATATATGCAATTGCATGCAGTACTAGTATTTTTTTCAGTCAAAACAGAAAAAAGGAAAACATTTAGTAAAACAAAAAAAAGATAATGTACTCGATGTCATGATCCGTGGCTCGGATCATGTTTTTGTTATTTTCTGTTAGTTTTGGACTCCCTTAGTTCCTGTTTTTGTGCACCCTTGAGTTGGTTTTCAGTTACCATGGTTACTTATTATTTCCACCTGTCTCTGATTGGTGTTCGGGACGCTCACCTGTTTCCTGAGCACTAATCAGAGGCATTATTTTAGCCTGCCTTTGGCTTCTTTGTTTGCTTTTGCTACAGTTACGTGAGTATTCCTTGTCTTCTTGCCTATGCTAAGTGTTAGCCTTAGCTTCGAGTGCGATCGGCACATTTTTCCTCTGGCTTGTTTTAATTTTTTGGTTCTTGTTTGACTTTCGACAAATAAACCATGTTCCTACCTGCACGTCCTGTCCGGAGTGTTCCGTCTGCATCCCGGGGGAACGAACCGCGCAGTAAGCTGTGACCCCCCCCTTTCGCGGGCCACATCGATGTGGCGGGCCAAATCTGGCCCCAGGGCCTTGAGTTTGTCACATGTGATATGGGACAACCACACAGGCCCATACTGTGGTTTGATTTTAGATGCATTACATCCATAGTGACACAGGCTTTTCATATTCTTCAGGTGGGAGTAGCAGGACAGCATGCACTCACATACTATAAGTAGTAGTACCATACAATGGAATTCGTCACACATGTGTGAGTACAACCGTTGAGGAAGTCATCTCATGCAACAGTACGCAGACGAAAGGACGGGAGGGGACCTCGGTGTCCTCGTCGGGTTTATCCAGATTATCCCTCTGCCACCACCTAAATCACTCGCTCGCCACTGTGCAGCTTTATTGTCGCATTGCATCACAAACTCTCCACCTTTGTTTTCCTTGTTTGACGTGGAACAGCTGTTTTTTTTTTTCCGCTCGCAAACAACGCCACTTCCATCCACATTGACTTGTTTTTTTTTTTTTTTTTTTAGGTTTGCCTCATAATGCTTCAAAATATTCCAGGAAAGAAAAGTATACTTGTAGTTTCAGACCCAATTTTGAAATCATGTAGTGCCAAAATAGCAACATACACTAACACAAACGAGAGCCTTTTGCAAACATTGGTAAAAAAATATATATGTTATTAAGAATTATAGAAACAGGATAAACATATTTAAATACTCAAATAACAATAATATGGCTCTTAAAAAGCCATAACATTAATTGTTGTGTGCCAAAGCAAGCATATTGTGTGTTGTGTATTTATATTTATTTTTTAATAATAAAACTTGGTTAAAATTAGAGATGTCCGATAATGGCTTTTTTGCCGATATTCCGATATTGTCCAACTCTTAATTACCGATTCCGATATCAACCGATACCGATATATACAGTTGTGGAATTAACACATTATTATGGCTTATTTTGTTGTGATGCCCCGCTGGATGCATTAAACAATGTTGGAAAATTGTACGTCTCCAAGTCGGCGAGTACAGTTCGGTGAAGGAAGGCCCTTTTTTTCAAAGTAAAGGCTTACTGCTAGTGTTGTCCCGATACCAATATTGTGGTACCGGTACCAAAATGTATTTCGATACTTTTCGGTACTTTTCGATACTTTTCTAAATGAAGGGCACCACAAAAAATGGCATTATTGGCTTTATTTGAACAAAAATCTTAGGGGACATTAAACATATGTGTCACGGCGGGGGGGGGGGGGGTCGCAGCTTGCTGCGAGGTTTGTTTCCCCGGGATGCAAACGGATCACTACGGACAGTACTTGCAGGTAGGAACATATTTTAATCTTCTCAAGAAATCTTGGCAGGGCATGAGGTGAACAAACAGCATATACTATGGCGTGGAACAAACACGAAACTGTGGCATGAAATAAACAGCATAAACTATGGCGTGGAACAAACACGAAACTGTGGCATGAAATAAACAGCATAAACTATGGCGTGGAACAAACACGAAACTGTGGCATGGAATAAACAGCATAAACTATGGCGTGGAACAAACACGAAACTGTGGCATGAAATAAACAGCATACACTATGGCGTGGAACAAACACGAAACTGTGGCATGAAACAAACACGACTTACTTGGCAAGGCATGAGGTAAACACTTAGCATAAACTATGGCATTGCATGACACAAACAATGACGCCAGGCCGACTGACTCGCAAAGGCAGGCTTAAATAATGTCTCATGATTAGAGCCAGGTGAGCGTCCCGAACACAAGAGGCAGGTGAAACTAATACGCAACCATGGCAACCAAAACAAACAAGAGTCGAAAACTAACAGAACATAACAAAAACATGATCCCCACCACGGATCATGACAATATTTTTCTTATTGCAAGTTTGTCCTTAAATAAAATAGTGAACATACTAGACAACTTGTCTTTTATTAGTAAGTAATTTAGTCTGCTGACATATGCAGTAACATTTTGTGTCATTTTCCATTTTATTATTTTGTCAAAATTATTAAGGACAAGTTGTAGAAAATTTATTATTAATCCACTTGTTCAGTTACTGTTAATATCTGCTTACTTTCTCTTCTAGCATGTTCTATCTACACTTCTGTAAAAATGTAATAATCACTTATTCTTTTGTTGTTTGGATACTTTACATTAGTTTTGGATGATACCACAAATTTGGGTATCAAACCGATACCAAGTAGTTACAGGATCATACATTGGTTATATTCAAAGTCCTCATGTGTGCAGGGACGTATTTCCTGAGTTTATAAACATAATGTAAACTTAAAAAAAATGAAAGAAGATGTTGTGATGCCAAAAAATATCGATGTAATCATAGTAGTATCGACTAGATAGACTCCTGTACTTGGTATCGTTACAGTAAATGTTAGGTATAGATCCACCCATGGCGTTTGTTTACATTGTGACGCCGGTGAGCTACGGTGTGTAGTGAAGCATGTTTAGCTATTCCTCGTCCTGCAGGGATGATACTGGTAAGAAACTCACTTTATTTGTCGCCATGGAGACGAGGATTAGTGATTTAGAAGTAGCTAAAACACTGCAGACTGCGGATGGACTTTAGCCGCGAGCTAGCTAGCCATGTTTTAAAGCACCTCTTCCTGAGGGCGTTTCAGTGTTCTAACTTCATCTTTATCGTTAGTTTTTAAGCCAAAATGCGTCCGTTCTCCCTTTTCTGTCTACACACTGTGTCTGCTTGTAAGTACTCCGTGATTGTGTGCCGCCGAACATGCTCCTCTGCTCGTAAACCAGCAATGACACGACGTGACAAGGCGGTAAAGTACCGAATATGATTCATTAGCAGTGTTTCCCATAAACTGCCAAGATACCTTTGGCGGTGGTGGCGTGGCTATGACATCATCGAGTAATTTGCATAATTTACTACAATGATATGGTTTTCTCTAAAAAGGCTCAAAAAATGTATACTTACTAATTAATAATAACAGTTTTGTTTTAAACGTCCATCCATCCATCCATCCATCTTTTTTACAATATAATTACAACACTTTATGTACATATTTATATACAGATTTGAACAATAAGTTATTCACTGAAATATATTTATTAGTTGTGGTTCTTACAAAAAATATATCTTATAAAATATAAAAGCTAAAATGTCTTTTAAAGCTCTGCCCCTTTAATTAGTGCATACTAAATAATTTCACTTTAGCCTACTACTACAACCATATTATTTACCAGCAACATAAAGTGAAACAGAGGCAGAGGTGTCCTGCCACAGTCAGTAACAAATAAACAGAAAACAGTAGTGGTCAAATACAAATAAGGCAACAAGAGAAGTATCCTACACTTCTCTTTTGTAAAGTAAATCTGAACAGCCTATATGGGCATCTACATCAACTATATGATTTGCCTGAGAAGCTGGACAGGACAAAAAAAAAAAAAAATATATATATTTTTTTAAAATTTGTGGCGAACGTAATTCTTTCGTGGCGGGCCGCCACAAATAAATGAATGTGTGGGAAACACTGATTAGTATCGCGGTACTATACTAGTACCGGTATACCGTACAAACCTACTTACTGCCTGGACGACTTTGGCGTTAGCTGCTTCATATTGTCTTCATGTGCTACCATTTGGAAAGTGCTGAGTGACCGGGAGCACATTTTTTGAATGTCAGCTATCTGACAGCTGATCTATGCAGCGTGTCATGAGCAGCTACTCAATCTGACATGATGCCTGATATCCTGCACTTACAGACCATTTACTCTCCAGTTTTTGAACTATTTGCAAACCAAACACCTTAAGTCCTCACCTCCGGGCCCCTCTTAAGTGATCTAGATGGATCTGGCCCGCCGGGTCTGTCTGCGGGGTAGAGCCGGAGCTGACCTTTAGTCAAAGCGCAGCGCTCGCTCGGCATGCGGGGGGACGTGGTTAGCGGACGGCCAGCTCGGGGAGGGGGGCGGGGACGGGTCTCCCTAGCTCGGGTCGCTGGTTAGATAACGCATGTGAGAAATTGCAGCTATCTGACCTTTGACACATGGCAAGCTGGAAAGATCAAAGGGCAGCGCTCTCCGCAGCGACCGGCGGCGATTGTTTACAATAGTCATCGATGGAAGTGGAGAGGAGCGAGCATGAGTGGCGAAGCAAAACCACAGCTTTAGTTAGCGGTAATGGACTTTATAGCTGGACGATTACGACAAAAATAATACTGTATTTTCCAGACCATAGGGCGCACCAGATTATAAGGTGCACTGCCGATAAGCTGGTCTAGTCAGGTCTATTTTCATACAAAAAGCGCACCGGATTATAGGGCGCCTTAAATGGGTCATCCATCCATCCATTTTCTACTGCTTGTCCCTTTTGGGCATATTATTTGTAATTGTTTTAATGACATTCAGACTTTACTTAAACTAATAACGGAGCAGCATCTCCTCATCCGTGGCTCACTAGTGCAACAACAAGGCCGGAAATGTGTCCGGTGAAAAACCGTCCGACCGGAACTCTCTAATAACTAAAGTTCCTTGGGTGAATAATGTGAACTCACTACACCGGTATGTTTTAGCGCTTTCACGGCGAGTTTACCGACAGATATCAATCAATCAATCAATCAATCAATGTTTATTTATATAGCCCTAAATCACAAGTGTCTCAAAGGGCTGTACAAGCCACAA
Organism: Entelurus aequoreus; assembly: GCF_033978785.1. NCBI lineage: Eukaryota > Metazoa > Chordata > Actinopteri > Syngnathiformes > Syngnathidae > Entelurus > Entelurus aequoreus. The sequence continues at coordinate 12,450,828 of NC_084736.1, read as the reverse complement.
CGACATCCTCGGTGTCGAGTGGGTCTGACATAATATTGTGAAAGTCCAACACATCAGCGAAAGTCCAGTCCATGTAAGTAAGAACTTTACACTACTTTATATTAGGGCTGCAACTAACGATTAATTTGATAATCAATTAATCTGTCGATTATTACTCCGATTAATCGATTAATAATCGGATAAAAGAGACGAACTACATTTCTATCCTTTCCAGTATTTTATTGGAAAAAAAACAGAATACTGGCACCTTACTTATTTTGATTATTGTTTCTCAGCTGTTTGAACATGTTGCAATTTATAAATAAAGGTTTATAAAAATAAATAAATAAATAAAATAAATAAATAAATTGCCTCTGCACATGCGCATAGCATAGATCCAACAAATCGATGACTAAATTAATCGCCAACTATTTTTATGATCGATTTTAATCGATTTAATCGATTAGTTGTTGCAGCCCTACTTTATATTAGAAATGGCAACATAACAAGAAGATTGAGAAAAAGAAGAAGTTTATCGGCTACGTCGTCGGCACGGACTACAAAAGCGGTCCTGCGCAAATTTTCAGGACTTATGCAGATCTCAAATACAGATCAACAGGTACCAGAAGGTAAGAAAAGTTGCTTTTGCATAATATTGCGAAACAAAACGCAAGATAATAAGTCTTACTTTATACACACACCATAATAATACTTGTATGTGGAAGCACAGTACAATCCATTAAGCGGTGTGGCTTCATAGCTTACCAAAGTCGTACTAAAACATGTTGATAGATTTTTGAGCGCCGTGTGTGATGGTCTTTATTTTAATGGAACATATCAAATTTTGGTGTTTTTTACTTGAGTCATATTGCAGTCTACATGTATCTCTAATGTGTGACTGACATCATATTGCAGTCAACATGTGACTGCCATCTACTGGTGACACTTATTTCACCATGTACCACATAAAATAACTTATAGGTTGGTAAGCACAACCAAAATGATTCCGTACATTAGGCGCACTGTCGAGTTTTGAGAAAATTAAAGTATTTTAAGCGCGCCTTATAGTCCGAAAAATACGGTACTTAATTTGTAACATTATAGTGAATACACAACATAAATGAGTAAATAAATAAATGAGTAGGTTAATAATTTTTAAATACATAGATGAACAATAATAAAGTTCTCATAAAAAATAGTTAAGTATTTTACGGTTGACATTATGAAGTGATTAAGATCATGATTGATATTGACATGTAATATATAAATGATATAAATTTGGCCGACGATCGAGCTTTTAATACATGGTTATATTGTGATAATCCATGTTGATGACACGTTCTAGCTAAATTTGAAATGACTAGCAAACAAAGGCGTCTTCAACGTAATGTAGCTTTCTTGTTAGCGGCTAATGTCCCTTCACAGTGCAAAGCCTCTTCTAAGTCAACAGTCCTCGCCTCCATGGCGGCAAATAAACGACGTCTCTTAGAAGTTTGTTATCACTGGAGGACCAAGAATAGCTAAACATGCTACACTATGCATTGTGTGGGGATGTGCTATCCGCTAACCGCAAACTCGTTGCTAACGGATGACGTATACCTGCAGCCAATGAGCGCTGAGAGGAGCTTTTTTTAACCTGTAACAACTATATAATATATGTTGCGAGAATAGATTTGAATCGGGAATCATGTACAATAGACCAGTGTTTTTCAACCACGCATTACTAACTCTAGTCTCAAAGTAGGTGTACTGTCACCACCTGTTACATCACGCCGTGACTTATTTAGAGTTTTTTGCTGTTTTCCTGTGTGTAGTGTTTTAGTTCTTGTCTTGCGCTCCTATTTTGGTGTCTTTTTTTGGTATTTTCCTGTAGCAGTTTCATGTCTTCCATTGAGCGATATTTCCCGCATCTACTTTGTTTTAGCAATCAAGAATATTTCAGTTGTTTTTATCCTTCTTTGTGGGGACATTGTTGATTGTCATGTCATGTTCGGATGTACTTTGTGGACGCCGTCTGCTGCTCCACAGTAAGTCTTTGCTGTCGTCCAGCATTCTGTTTTTGTTTACTTTGTAGCCAGTTCAGTTTTAGTTTCGTTCTGCATAGCCATCCCTAAGCTTCAATGCTTTTTCTTAGGGGCACTCATCTTTTGTATATTTTTGGTTTAAGCATTAGACACCTTTTTGCCTGCACGCTGCCTCCCGCTGTTTCTGACATCTACAAAGCAATTAGCTACTGGCTGCCACTAGGGCTGCAACTACAACTAATTTGATAATCGATTAATCTGTCGATTATTACTTCGATTAATCGATTAATAATCGGATAAAAGAGACAAACTACATTTCTATCCTTTCCAGTATTTTATTGAAAAAAAACAGCATACTGGCACCATACTTATTTTGATTATTGTTTCTCAGCTGTTTGTAAATGTTGCAGTTTATAAATAAAGGTTTATTAAAATTTTTTTAAAAAAAAGCCTCTGCGCATGGCATAGATCCAACGAATCGATGACTGAATTACTTGGCAACTATTTTTATAATTGATTTTAATCGATTAGTTGTTGCAGCCCTAGCTGCCACCTACTGTTATGGAAGAGTATTACACGGTTACTCTGCCGAGCTCTAGACAGCACCGACACTCAACAACAACACATCATTTGCAGACTATAATTACTGGTTTGCAAAATTTATTTTTAACCCAAATAGGTGAAATTAGATAATTTCCTACGGCACACCAGACTGTATCTCACGACACACAAGAGATACGTGTAGACTGCAATATGATTCAAATAAAGGTGAGTGCTCCTAACAAAAGGCATTGAAGCTTAGGGAAGGCTATGCAGAACGAAACTAAAACTGAACAGGCTACTAAGGAAAAAAAACAGAATGCTGGACGACAGCAAAGACTTACTGTGGAACAAAGTTGGCGTCCACAAAGTCCGAACATGACATTACAATCAACAAAGTCCCCACAAAGAAGGATGAAAACAACTGAAATATTCTTGATTGCTAAAACAAAGTAGATGCGGGAAATATCGCTCAAAGGAAGACCTGAAACTGCTACAGGAAAATACAAAAAAAGAGAAAAAGCCACCAAAATAGGAGCGCAAGACAAGAACTAAAACACTACACACAGGAAAACAGCAAAAAACTCCAAATAAGTCACAGCGTGATGTGACAGGTCGTGACAGGTCACCTACTTTGAGACAAGAGCTATAGTGATGCACACTGCAAAAAGTCAGTGTTCAAAAACAATAAAAAAAATAAAAAAAATTAGGGGTATTTTATTTGAACTAAGCAAAATTATCTACCAATAGAACAAGAAAATTCGGCTTGTCAAGACTTTCCAAAACAAGTAAAATTAGCTAACCTCAATGAACCCAAAAATACTTTAAAATAAGTATATTCTCACTAATAACAAGTGCACTTTTCTTGGTAGAAAAAAAAGACCTTTTTGCTCAATATGTTGAAAAATATTCTTAAATGAAGTAAATGCTAGTGCCATTATCTTGACATAATGATATGCGCACGGCATCATGATTTTCTTTTTCATGCTTGAAGTAAGACATTATTACTTTAAAAAAGTAGTTTTATACTTGTGAGTGTTGATGACACAGCTTTGCAACAGTTGATATTCTAGTTTCAAGGACAAATTTCACCACATCTAGTGTGGGTGTGACAATCATTGGTACTTTAAAAAAGAAAAGAAAAGAAAAAAAAAGCATGTTTTACTCAATATAGGTTAATCAAAGCTCAGCAACAAGCTGTAATATCTTACTGAGATCATTTAGGACCAAAACCCTTAAAACAAGTAAAACACTCGAACATAAAATCTGCTTAGTGAGAAGAATTATCTTATCAGACAGAAAATAAGCAAATATCACCCTTATTTGAGATATTTAATCTTACTTGGATTTCAGTTTTTGCAGTGCATGCTTGGTTATGGTTTAAAGGCCTACTGAAACCCACTACTACCGACCACACAGTCTGATAGTTTATATATCAATGATGAAATCTTAACATTGCAACACATGCCAATATGGCCGGGTTAACTTATAAAGTGCAATTTTAAATTTCCCGCTAAACTTCCGGTTGAAAACGTGTTAGTATGATGACGTATGCAAGTGACGTCACTAGATAAACGGAAGTATTGATACACCTTTGAATCCAATACAAAAAAGAGCTCTGTTTTCATCTCAAAATTCCACAGTATTCTGGAAATCTGTGTTGGTGAATCTTTTGCAATTTGTTTAATGAACAATGAAGATTGCAAAGAAGAAAGTTGTAGGTGGGATCGGTGTATTAGCGGCTGGCTGTAGCAACACAACCAGGAGGACTTACTTTGATAGCCGACGCTAGCCGCCGACCGCACGGATGATCGGGTGAAGTCCTTCGTCCTTCCGTCGATCGCTGGAACGCAGGTGAGCACGGGTGTTGAGGAGCAGATGAGGGCTGGCTGGCGTAGGTGGAGCGCTAATGTTTTTATCATAGCTCTGTGAGGTCCCGTTGCTAAGTTAGCTTCAATGGCGTCGTTAGCAACAGCACTGTTAATCTTCGCCAAGCTGGAAAGCATTAACCGTGTAGTTACATGTCCATGGTTTAATAGTATTGTTGATTTTCTGTCTATCCTTCCAGTTAGGGGTTTATTTATTTTGTTTATATCTGCATTTGAGCCCGATGCTATCACGTTAGCTCCGTAGCTAAAGTGTTTCGCCGATGTATTGTCGTGGAGATAAAAGTCACTGTGAATGTCCATTTCGCGTTCTCGACTCTCATTTTCAAGAGGATATAGTATCCGAGGTGGTTTAAAATACAAATCCGTGATCCACAATAGAAAAAGGAGAAAGTGTGGAATCCAATGAACCCTTGTACCTAAGTTACGGTCAGAGCGAAAAAAGATACGTCCTGCACTGCATTCTAGTCCTTCACTCTCACTTTCCTCATCCACGAATCTTTCATCCTCGCTCAAATTAATGGGGTAATCGTCGCTTTCTCGGTCCGAATCTCTCTCGCTGCATTGTAAACAATAGGGAAATGTGAGCAGCACTCTAGCTTGAGACGTCACGCTACTTCCGGTAGGGGCAAGGCTTTTTTTTATCAGCGACCAAAAGTTGCGAACTTTATCGTCGTTCTCTACTAAATCCTTTCAGCAAAAATATGGCAATATCGCGAAATGATCAAGTATGACACATAGAATGGATCTGCTATCCCCGTTTAAATAAAAAAACATTCATTTCAGTAGGCCTTTAAAGTCATATCCAACAATTGCGACAACAACTTTTTACTGTCAACTGAGTTTAGTTTTTTAATGATTTCTGCTGGTGGGTGTGCCTCCGGATTTTTTTCCGACGCAAAAAATGTGCCTTGGCTCAAAAAAGGTTGAAAAACACTGCAATAAAGAATGGTGTTGTAACAAATCGTCACCCCAAGAATTGAATGGAACCGTGAGTCGCTCTCAAACTCACATCTCTGCTTTTGACATGGCGTGTTTGATTGCGTGCGTGTTGCAACAGTACACAACACATACAGTCACGTACTACCTGATACGGCCTGACACTGCTGCCTTCAGAGTGTAAAGGTCTCCAAAATTGAGCCTGACCGAGTGATGATGAGATGAGCCCAGGATTAACGCAGTTGATTCAAAAGTATTAGGTTTGAAAAAGATTTTTTCTTTCAACCGCTTAACACGATTAAAGCGGACTCCCTAATTTGATTATGTGTAAATGCCAAGTAATTGGCTCCGTTGTAAACTCATTTAGGGGAAAAATACATAGTATGGAGAACATTGATTTGTGTCGAGCTCCTCATGCAATAAGGAGCGCATTCATGCTGCCCCCACCTAACCTCCACCAACGCCCTAAACCCCCAACTCCTCGCTTTTCTTATCACGTATGCGCAGCCTCGTTACTTGAAGTTACTCAACGCTGTCTGGCCCACTTAGATATTCAGTTTCTAACAGCTGTCCCAACAATGCAACTATGTAATACTGTTTGTTTTTTCCCCCAATCAGCAGTAGCATCTTGCAGGCATGTGAGAATTATTTGATGGGCTCCTCTGTCTCTTGCATGCCTGCAACAACCCCCTCCTTCCTCAGGCAACCGTTTGAAGCCTTCAGCCGAGCCCAGTGTCGCCTGCAGCCACCGCGCTGAACATTCTTGACTTGAGAGTGTTGCTCATTAGCTTTAAATGGTTTTAAAGAGTATGTGAAATAGCTAAATCTCGCCGCGGTTGACTCTCAGCAGTGTCATCACATCAAGGTTGACTCTAGCCCACTTAGTTTTTCCTCATTTACCAGGGATTTTGCTGGTTTTCATGAGACATATGGCATCGATTATGTCCATTGAGACGTCAGTCATTCCCCCCAGGACTGCAGTGGTTGATGTCATCGTCCAATTTGCATAATTGTGAAGAGGAAAACAAATATATTTAGAAATTGGTATGACCTTTCAAATGTTAATTATCGTACAACTTTTATCAAAACTCACGGCACGGTGATATTGTTCAAACCCTAGCACTGATCGACGTTTATCAGTTAAGATGGGTACCGAATTTAGTACCGTATTTTCCGGACTATAAGGCGCACTTAAAATCTATTTTTTTCTCAAAACTCGACAGTGCGCCTAATGTACGGAATAATTCAAGTTTTGCTTACCGATCCCAAAGCTATTTTATTTGTTACATGGTGAAATTATAAGTGTGACCAGTAGATGGCAGTCAAACATAAGAGATACGTGTAGACTGCAATATGATGGCAGTCACACACAAGAGATGCGTGTAGACTGCAATATGACTCAAGTAAACAACACCAATATTGTATATGTTCCACTGAGAATATAGAACATTGCACACGGCGCTCAAAAATCCATCAAAATGTTTTAGCACTGATCGCCAGTTAGCAGTAGAGATGGGTACCGAATTTAGTACCGTATTTTCCGGACTATAAGGCGCACTTAAAATCAATTTTTTTCTGAAAACTCGACAGTGCGCCTTTTAACCCGGTGCGCCTAATGTACGGAATAATTCAAGTTTTGCTTACCGACCTCGGAGCTATTTTATTTGGTCCATGGTGAAATGCTAAGTGTGACCAGTAGATGACAGTCAAACATAAGAGATACGTGTAGACGGCAATATGATGGCAGTCACACACAAGAGATGCGTGTAGACTGCAATATGACTAAAGTAAACAACACCAATATTTTGTATGTTTCACTGAAAATATAGAACCTTACACACGGCGCTCAAAAATCCATCAAAATGTTTTAGCACTGATCGCCAGTTAGCAGTAGAGATGGGTACCAAATTTAGTACCGTATTTTCCGGACTATAAGGCGCACTTAAAATCAATTTTTTTCTGAAAACTCGACAGTGCGCCTTATAACCCGGTGCGCCTAATGTACGGAATAATTCAAGTTTTGCTTACCGACCTCGTAGCTATTTTATTTGGTCCATGGTGAAATGCTAAGTGTGACCAGTAGATGACAGTCAAACATAAGAGATACGTGTAGACTGCAATATGATGGCAGTCACACACAAGAGATGAGTGTAGACTGCAATATGACTAAAGTAAACAACACCAATATTTTATATGTTCCACTGAAAATATAGAACATTGCACACGGCGCTCAAAAATCCATCAAAATGTTTTAGCACTGATCGCCAGTTAGCAGTAGAGATGGGTACCGAATTTAGTACCGTATTTTCCGGACTATAAGGCGCACTTAAAATCAATTTTTTTCTGAAAACTCGACAGTGCGCCTTATAACCCGGTGCGCCTAATGTACGGAATAATTCAAGTTTTGCTTACCGACCTCAGAGCTATTTTATTTGGTCCATGGTGAAATGCTAAGTGTGACCAGTAGATGACAGTCAAACATAAGAGATACGTGTAGACTGCAATATGATGGCAGTCACACACAAGAGATGCGTGTAGACTGCAATATGACTAAAGTAAACAACACCAATATTTTGTATGTTTCACTGAAAATATAGAACCTTACACACGGCGCTCAAAAATCCATCAAAATGTTTTAGCACTGATCGCCAGTTAGCAGTAGAGATGGGTACCGAATTTAGTACCGTATTTTTCGGACTATAAGGCGCACTTAAAATTAAAAAAATTCTCAAAACCCGACAGTGCGCTTTATAACCCCTTGCGCCTAATGTACGGAATAATTCAAGTTTTGCTTACTGACCTCAGAGCTATTTTATTTGGTACATGGTGAAATAATAAGTGTGACCAGTAGATGGCAGTCAAACATAAGAGATACATGTAGACTGCAATATGACTAAAGTAAACAACACCAATATTTTATATGTTCCACTGAAAATATAGAACATTACACACGGCGCTCAAAAATCCATGAAAATGTTTTAGCACTGATCGCCAGTTAGCAGTAGAGATGGGTACCAAATTTAGTACCGTATTTTCCGGACTATAAGGCGCACTTAAAATCAATTTTTTTCTCAAAACTCGACAGTGTGCCTAATATACGCAATAATTCAAGTTTTGCTTACCGACTTCAAAGCTATTTTATTTGTTACATGGTGAAATTATAAGTGTGACCAGTAGATGGCAGTCAAACATAAGAGATACGTGTAGACTGCAATATGACTCAAGTAAACAACACCAATACCACTTAAAATCTATTTTTTTTCTCAAAACTCGACAGTGCGCCTTATAACCCGGTGCGCCTAATGTACGCAATAATTCAAGTTTTGCTTACCGATCCCAAAGCTATTTTATTTTTTACATGGTGAAATTATAAGTGTGACCAGTAGATGGCAGTCAAACATAAGAGATACGTGTAGACTGCAATATGATGGCAGTCACACACAAGAGATGCGTGTAGACTGCAATATGACTAAAGTAAACAACACCAATATTGTATATGTTCCACTGAAAATATAGAACATTACACACGGCGCTCAAAAATCCATCAAAATGTTTTAGTAGGACTTTGGTAAGCTATGAAGCCACACCGCTTGATGGATTGTACTGTGCTTCAACATAGGAGTATTATTATGGTGTGTGTATAAGGTAAGACATATTATCTGGTGTTTGGTTTCGCAATATTATGCAAAAGCAACTTTTCTTACCTTCTGGCACTTGCTGATCTATATTTGGGATCTGCATAAATCCTGCAAAATTGCGCGCCTCCGCCTTTGTAGTCTGTGCTGACACCGTGGTCGATAAGCCTCTTTTTCTCTACTTGTTATGGGACATTCATCCTCTGCTGTTGTCATTTCTAATATAAAGTACTGTAAAGTTCTTACTTATATCTGTCAGTGAACTCGCCATGACAAAAGTTATATCTACCCTAATCTAAACTTGTATAAACACACTGCTGTCTGAGCAACTAAGGCACTAAGCCATTCAATTGTGCACATTAAAGGTAAGCCCTTTGAGCACAGAGTGATCAATTTGAAGATCCGTTAACCACAAGTGAAGCGGCAACCCCTGTTTTGCCATTATCATTAAGAAACACTCTAAATAAAACCTGTACAAATTAAGACGGAAGACGATGAACATATTTTAACACTTAAATGACAATAACATGGCTCTTAAGAAGCAAGAACAATATTGAATCCGTCTTCTGCCAATGCAAATATATAATGAGTTTATTTGTTTTTGTTTTTTTAAGTAAAACTTGATCAAATATTTTCGTGTATGAATAAGTACTTTGTGAGCACATTCAACAAAAGTGTGAGTCTTGTGCTCACTTCTTTATTTCTCTACCAAGTCAAATTCCTTGTTTGTTAAACATGGCGATTAAATCTGATTATTCTGATAATAATAACCATGAGGATTTTGGTCACAATAATAGTGATGTGAAATTTTCATGAAGTTATATCCCTTTTAGAAATGCAAAATAACATTCTTCCGTCAGTTATTTTTGGGGTTTTTTAGCTGGAGGGAGGCCCAAAACCAATATTAGATTCCCCAAAAGCGTTTAATAACACCGTAAAATGTTAATAGGTACTGTAATAACGTAACAATAACAATAGCACAGTATGCTAACTACTGGGACTGTAATGTGATAATGTGGGCATCTGATCTAATGGACAATAGTGGTGAAATGTCCTGGATGATCTTGTTTTGGACAGCAACTTTTTACTATAAACTGTCTTCGAAAATCCACCGACGAAACACTATAATACACGGCTATTCAACTACATAATGAAGAGGGCCGCTGTTTTAAGAGCCCGAGGGCCAAGGGACCAGACGTCGAAATGTGGATGTTTCGTCAGAAAGTCAACACATGGGCTTTCACACTGCACTGTCAATAAATTCATTATTCTGCTACTAGTTTCAAGCGTGTGCAGCTATTTAACAGTATGGAGAAAAAGAAGCTTGGTGTTCCTTCTTTTGAATTATTTTCCTTCCTTAGTTGGGTTTCTTTACACTTCTTCCTTCATTCAGGTATTGTGTATTTTACATAAACAAAATAGAAGGTTTAGTGTTAATATATTCACACTAAGGTTGTACTGTATACCGGTATTAGTATAGTACCGCGATACTAATGAATCATTTTCGGGTACTATACCACCTCTAAAAAGTACTGGTCAATCAATTAAATCACTAATCTTCGCGTCCATGGCGACAGATGAAGTAAGTTTCTTACAAGTATCATCCCTGCAGGACGAGGAATAGCTAAACATGCTTCACTACACACCGTAGGAGGATACAATAGCTCACCGGCGTCACAATGTATACAAACGCCATGGGTGGATCTACACCTAACATCCACTGTAATGATACCAAGTACAGGAGTGTATCTAGTCGATACTACTATGATTACATCAATATTTTTTAGAATCACAAAATCTTCTTTCGTTTAAAAAAAATAAATTATATTATGTTTATAAACTCAGGAAATATGTCCCTGGACACATGAGGACTTTGAATATGACCAATGTGTGACGCTGTAACGACTTGGTATCGGATCGATACCCAAAGTTGTGGTATCATCCAAAACTAATGTAAAGCATCCAAACAACAGAAGAATAAGTGATTATTACATTTTAACAGAAGTGTCGATAGAACATCTTAAAAGAGAAAATAAGCAGATATTAACAGTAAATGAACAAGTGGATTAATAATTCATGTTCTACCACTTGTCCTTAATAATTTTGACAAAGTAATAGAATGATAAATGACACAATATGTTACTGCATACGTCAGCAGACAATTAGGAGCCTTTGTTTGCTTACTTACTACTAAAAGACAAGTTTTCTTGTATGTTCACTATTTTATTTAAGGACAAACTTGCAATAAGAAACATATGTTTAATGTACCCTAAGATTTTTTGTTAAAATAAAGCCAAAATTGCAATTTTAGTATCGAATGTATCGACATACACTATGGTACTGGTACCGGTACCAAAATATTGGTATCAGGTCAACACAAATTCACACAATAAACTATATATGTAAATTACATAATTCACACACCAAACATTGTATGTGACTTATCACTATTAGCGTTGTCACCCTCTACTGGTCAAATTTAGCACTGACGTATTTTTCGGACTATATGTCGCAGGTTTTTTCATAGTTTGGCCGGGGGTGCGACTTATACTCGGGAGCGACTTATGTGTGAAATTATTAACACATTAGCGTAAAATATCAAATAATATTATTTAGCTCATTCACGTAAGAGACTAGACGTATAAGATTTCATGGGATTTAGTGATTAGGAGTGACAGATTGTTTGGTAAACGTATAGCATGTTCTATATGTTATAGTTATTTGAATGACTCTTACCATAATATGTTACGTTAACATACCAGGCACGTTCTCAGCTGGTTATTTATGCCTCATATAACGTACACTTATTCAGCCTGTTGTTCACTATTCTTTATTTATTTTAAATTGCCTTTCAATTGTCTATTCTTGGTGTTGGGTTTTATCAAATAAATTTCCCCAAAAAATGCGACTTATACTCCAGTGCGACTTATATATGTTTTTTTCCTTCTTTATTATGCATTTTTGGCCGGTACGACTTATACTCCCGAGCGACTTAAACTCCGAAAAATACGGTACATGTGTTAAACAAGGTTTGATCGTTACTCTCAGATAAAAAAACAACACGACAATGAATACAAAAGACATCACAAAGTCAGCAATGTCAATACGATACAAACTAAATATATTTTTGCACCAATTATATTTACTTACAAATGTTTGACCAAGTTTCGTGATGAAGCTTACACGCTGGGATTTCTACCACTGAATCAATGTGTCCGTCGCCTAAAAGGTCCGCCAGAAAACAATGACTCAAGCACTTGCTCGGGCCACAACATTCATACTTTGTTGTCCAGACGTTGTTAAAAGTCATATTTTAGCAATTTATTTTTTTCCCAGGGGTTAATGGAGTTCTTTAACTCCTCCCACTGCTGCTTCACTGTGACACACATGTCTCGTTGTCGCCCCCTGCAGGGTGGCGGGAGTACTGCATACATGATCTACCCTAGTTTTTAAAGGCCTACTGAAATGAATTTTTTTTATTCAAACGGGGATAGCAGATCCATTCTATGTGTCATACTTGATCATTTCACGATATTGCCATATTTTTGCTAAAAGGATTTAGTAGAGAACATCGACGATAAAGTTGCAACTTTTGGTCGCTGATAAAAAAAGCCTTGCCTGTACCGGAAGTAGCGTGACGTCAACAGTTGAAAGGCTCCTCACATTTTCCTATTGTTTTCAATGCAGCTAGAGCGATTCGGACCGAGAAAGCGACGATTACCCCGTTAATTTGAGCGAGGATGAAAGATTCGTGGATGAGGAACGTTAGAGTGAAGGACTAGAATGCAGTGCAAGACATATCTTTTTTCGCTCTGACCGTAACTTAGGTACAAGCTGGCTCATTGGATTCCACACTCTCTCCTTTTTCTATTGTGGATCACGGATTTGTATTTTACACCACCTCGTATACTATATCCTCTTGAAAATGAGAGTCGAGAACGCGAAATGGACATTCACAGTGACTTTTATCTCCACGACAATACATCCGCGAAGCTCTTTAGCTACTGAGCTAACGTGATAGCATCGGGCTCAAATGCAGATAGAAACAAAATAAATAAACCCCTGACTGGAAGGATAGACAGAAGATCAACAATACTATTAAACCATGGACATGTAACTACACGGTTAATACTTTCCAGCCTGGCGAAGGTTAACAATGCTGTTGCTAACGACGCCATTGAAGCTAACTTAGCAACCGGACCTCACAGAGCTATGCTAAAAACATTAGCTATCCACCTACGCCAGCCAGCCCTCATCTGCTCATCAACACCCGTGCTCACCTGCGTTCCAGCGATCGACGGTGCGACGAAGGACTTCACCCGATCACAGATGCGGTCACAGATGCGGTCGGCGAGACGGAGGGATTTAAGGTGAGTTCGCCGGCTAGCGCGTCTGCTAGCCATCTCTGTCCTCCTGGTTATGTTGCTGTAGTCCGCCGCTAATACACCGATCCCACCTACAACTTTCTTCTTTGCAGTCTCCATTGTTCATTAAACAAATTGCAAAAGATTCACCAACACAGATGTCCAGAATACTGTGAAATTTTGAGATGAAAACAGAGTTTTTTGTATAGGATTCAATGTGTCCGCAAACTTCCCGTATCAACCGTTGACGTCACGCGCATACGTCATCGTACATAGACATTTTCAACCGGAAGTTTAGCGGGAAATTTAAAATTGCACTTTATAAGTTAACCCGGCCGTATTGGCATGTGTTGCAATGTTAAGATTTCATCATTGATATATAAACTATCAGACTGCGTGGTCGGTAGTAGTGGGTTTCAGTAGGCCTTTAAAGGTTTCATCAAGCCTATTTTGCAGGCCAAATGAAAAGCTTTGGCAGGCCGGATGTGGCCCGCGGACCACCAGTTGAATAGACCTGCTATAATGCCATGTTTCATTTGTTTCATTTCCTCTTGTGTCTTATCTTACCCACCCCCCAAGGGAGGCTTAAGTGTTATCCCCCTTGCCTCGCCACGGGAATATGTTCCCAGTCTCAGTCTTGTCTGGCGTCCTGCTCGGACCCCTCGGCCCAGCTTTAACACGGAGGGGCCCCGCCATGCTGTTTGTTCACTTGTCAGATGACATTTAGCATGCTGTTTGGGAAGACAACAAAGCCGGCAGGTGAGCTGGCAGGGTGGTCCAGTGGGTGGGATCAAACCTGCTCCGTGTTTTGAAAACACACAACAAAGCAATAATCCTGGTTTTAAGGTCACAGTTCAGTTCAGATTAAAAATCTTACATTTTCTTAGCTTTTGTATAAACAGCTTATACATGAAAGAAACTGAATTAAATAATGCGTTTACAACATTTATTTTTAGGAAAGTGCAACAATAACCGTTTAAAGTGTATGAAATATTATTTTATGTTTAGTCAATGAACGTTACTTAGCAACTAAAGTGCAGCATGCAATGTGATTTATTAAGACTAAAATGATTGGCAACACTAAATTGGCCCTAGTGTGTGAATGTTGTCTGTCTATCTGTGTTGGCCCTGTGATGAGGTGGCGACTTATCCGGGGTGTACCCCGCCTTCCACCCGATTGTAGCTGAGATAGGCTTCAGCACCCCCCGCGACCCCAAAAGGGATAAGCGGTAGAAAATGGATGGATTGATGTTTCCGTATTTTCCGGACTATAAGGCGCACTTATAATCCTTTTTTTCCCCTCAAAACTCGAAAGTGCGCCAAATGTACGGAATGATTCTGATTTTGCTTACCGACCTCAAAGCAATTTTATTTGGTACATGGTGTAATGATAACTGTGACCAGTAGATGGCAGTCAAACATAAGAGATATGTGTAGACTGCACTATGATGGCAGCAATATGACTCAAGTAAACAACACCAACATTTTATATGTTCCATTGAAAATATAGAACATTACACACGGCGCTCAAAAATATATCAACATGTTTTAGTACGACTTTGGTAAGCTATGAAGCTTGATATGCTTCAACATACGACTATTATTATGGTGTGTGTATAAGGTAAGACATGTTATCTGTCGTTTTGTTTCGCAATATTATGCAAAAGCAACTTTTCTTACCTTCTGGTACCTGCTGATCTGTATTTGGGATCTGCATATGTCCTGAAAATTTGCGCGCGTCCGCCTTTGTAGTCGGTGCCGACACCGTAGTCGGTAAGCTTCTTCTTTTTCTCTATCTTCTTGTTATGGGACATTCATCCTCCACTGTTGTCATTTCTAATATAAAGTAGTGTAAATTTCTTACTTATATCTGTCAGTAAACTCGCCATGAAAGTGCTAAAATATACCGGTGTAGTGAGTTTACATTATTCACCCAAGGAACTTTAGTTATTAGAAACTTCTGTAGTACAGCAGTAGTGTTATTGTTTGTAGTACTATTATGATTTTTCCAGGTTGGAAAACTCTTACATTTAATTTGGAATTTACTTCAAAAATTGTCAGCGCTGTGCAAAGCAATTATTTCCCCAAAGCTAAAGCACTAAAACTTACCGGTGTAGTGAGTTTACATTATTCACCCAAGAAACTTAAGTTATTAGAGGGTTCCGGTCGAACGGTTTTGTTGTTGTTTCCGGATGAGGAGATGCTGCTCCATTATTTATTGAAGTAAAGTCTGAATATCATTAAAACAGTTAGCTCCATCTTTTGACACTTCTTCAACTCCCGTCCTTGCACGCTACACCGCTACAACAAAGATGACGGGGAGAATAAGAATAAAACCGCCCACAAAACGGCGCATCCAGAAGCGACTGTCAGAAAGCGGCTTGAAGATGATCTGTAAAACATAATCTATGCAACATTTTGACCAAAGAACCACCATCACATGTTATGTAGACCACAAGGAAGTCTTTTACATTTAGAATTTTTAAAAATAAATAATACTCTTTTAATGCGCCCTACAATCGGGTGCGCCTTATATGTGAAAAAAGATCGAAAATAGACCATTCATCGACAGTGCGCCCTATGTTCCGGAAAAAACGGTACATATTTAGCTTGTCTGAAATGTTTGTGCAAACTGACACAGTTATGCACAAATGGCTGTGAGAAACGATTACGAGAAAGTGTCATGTTTTCGTTATGTTCTGTTAGTTTAACTGCAATAGTTCCTGTTTTTTGTGCACTCTTGTTTGTTTTGGTTGCCATGGTGGCATATGATTTTCACCTGCCGCTGGTGTTTAGACGCTCACCTGGTTCTAATCAAGAGACTATTTAAACCGCCTTTGCCAGTCAGTCGGCCTGGCGACATTGCTCGTTTCAGGTCTGATTCTATAGTTATGCTAGTTATTGGTTTCATGCCACAGTTTCATGTTGTTCTATGCCATAGTTCATGTTAGTTGTTTCATGCCACAGTTTCATAGTTCTTCCATGCCATAGTTGTGTTAGTTTCATGCTATGCTATAGTTTATGCTAGTTGTTTGCTTCACGCTATTGTCACGCAACCCTCTATGTAAGTCTTGTTTATTTCATGCCACAGTTAGAGAGTTTTTGCCTGTTATTTTGTAGTTGGATTAATAAATATGTTCCTACCTGCAAGCCTTGTCCGGAATAGTCCGTTTGCATCCCGGGAGAACAAACTTCGCAGTAAGCTGCGACCCCCCCCCCCCAGAAAGAGAGAACATTCCTTCTGTGTGCATGTCAACATATTTGGACTGTATGACAAATCGTATATTCAGCACTGATATTTAATAATTTCATAGATGCTTAATAACTTAAGGGTCTGATTAAAATGAAATTTAAATGATTAGTTTTTTCTTATAGAAGATATATTATCACAATTAAAACGTTTTGCAATATGCATTTTCTTGCCGTTGGATCATTCCAGACACACCGTCACAACACTTTCTGCGTGCTAAAAGTAGGTTCTCTTGTCTCGATCACATGCATGTCAACAGCACAACAACACAGGTTGGACCAGTGTCGCCATGATGGCAGCCGCTACGCACGCAAAAAACAAATTTAAATTTTAAGGCCACCTACTCAGTGGCCTAGTGGTTAGAGTGTCCGCCCTGAGATCGGTAGGTTGTGAGTTCAAACCCCGGCCGAGTCATACCAAAGACTATAAAAAATGGGACCCATTACTTCCCTGCTTGGCACTCAGCATCAAGGGTTGGAATTGGGGGTTATATCACCAAAATGATTCCCGGGCGTGGCCACCACTGCTTCCCACTGCTCCCCTCACCTTCCAGGGGGTGAACAAGGGGATGGGTCAAATGCAGAGGACAAATTTCACCACACCACACCTTGGTACTTTAACTTTAACTTGAACTTAAATCGGGCATTGTGCACCACTTTTGCTCTTGTTATCAATTGTACATGCAGTCTTGGTAGATCATCCGCAACACGCCACATTTTATAGCTTGCACACACTATTTAGCATGTGTTATTTGGATCTTAATAGATAGTTAGTAAGAATGTTCTCTACTGAAAAAAATATTTATGAATACTACACTCCTAAGTCTGATTACACATGTTTGTTATGATAATAAATGATACAAAAACAAAAACATATAAAAACAAGGATCACTGAATTACTTGTAAACTGACAAAAAAATTAAAAACAAATAAAACATTGCTTTGAAATTGTGATTAAAGAATACAATTTTAAATTACAAGTTAATATTGTGTTGCAAAATCTAGCACTTTTTGTAACTCTCAACGAGACTCCTGCTCCTATCGACAGGTATTTTGGCCCAGTTCTCATGGAAAAAACTGCCCCAACTCTCTCAGGTTTGGTGGGTTTTCTTCCCCAGACTGCATGTTTTGAGCGCTTAATAAAGTTGTTCAACTGGATTCAAGCCAGGGCTCTTAGAGGGCCACTGTCCAATCTTTCGCCCTGAGCCATTCTTCAGTGTTTTTTGGCTGTGTGTTTCCAGGACTCATGACTCGAGACTAAGCTTTCTGACACTAGGCAACGCATTTCACTTTGAGTCTTGAGATTTCATTAGGCCATGCCCAGGATAAAGATACCCTGTGTCGGACGCAGCAAAACCTTGGATACACGACTAAGTCTTCCTTGTGTTTGACAGTAGGTGTGTTCATTTTTGCATGCTTCATGTTTGCGTCTGTAAACACAGAGCTCAAGTGACTTGACCTTAAGCTTCGGATTTTCTCTCACAGAGGCTTTGTAACTTGTCAACAGTGATGGGAAAGCTACTTGGAAAATGTAGTGGGCTAAGCTGTAAGTTACTCTTGATTAAATATAGCTAAGCTACAGGTGAAGCTATCCCCGGAGAATTGTAGCAAGCTACACAACAAGCTACACGGCGAAAGTAGCTTGCGACATCAAATCTACACTGCAAAAACTGAAATCTAAGTAAGATTAAATATCTCAAATAAGGGTGATATTTGCTAATTTTCTGTCTGCGAGGATAATTCTTCTCACTAAGCAGATTTTATGTTAGAGTGTTTTACTTGTTTTAAGGGTTTTGGTCCGAAATGATCTCAGTAAGATATTACAGCTTGTTGCTGAGATTTTATGACCTATATTGAGTAGAACATGCTTGAAACTAGAATATCAACTGATGCAAGGCTGTGTCATCAATACTCACGAGTATAAAACTACTTTTTTAAAGTAATAATTTCTTACTTCAAGCATGAAAAAAAAAATCATGATGCCGAGCGCATATTATTATGTCAAGATAATGGCACAAGCATTTACTTATTTAAGAATATTTTTCAACATATTGAGCAAAAAGGTCAAATGTTTTTTCTACCAAGAAATTGCACTTGTTATTAGTGAGAATATACTTATTTTAAGGTATTTTGGGGTTCATTGAGGTTAGCTAGTTGTACTTGTTTTGGAAAGTCTTGACAAGCCGAATTTTCTTGTTCTATTGGCAGATAATTTTGCTTAGTTCAAGTAAAATACCCCTAATTTTTGTATATTTTTTTCTTGTTTTTGAACACTGACTTTTTACAGTGTACATTGAACGGCATTTACTATACATACTATACCCCATTTATAAGATACTATACCTCATGTATAGTATCAATGTTAATATAACTGAGAGTGTACACATGGAGCCAATAAGGGTCCATTACTATTAACTATCTGTCATTTAGTTGGGGACACCTTACAACTACCTCAAGGAGTTCCCGCACCCACTGTATGTATTCATTTAGTTTGCCTTTTCTTTGGCCCACCCTTATAATGTTATTTATTTTCTCTACCCATCCATACATTTTCTACCGCTTGTCCCTTTTGGGGCCGAGGGGGGCCTATCTCATCTGTATTCGGGCGGTAGGCAGGGTACATACACCCTGGACAAGTCGTACAGTAAAAAAAACCCAGCAGATTTGTGTGTTGTTTTGGAACAGTTTGTAATGGTTATGTGCCGTAAAACTTTCCATGAACTCAACCTAATGTGTGTTCTTAAATTTGAGTCGGATGTCTTTGATGAAGAGAGTAGTTATGATTTTGGTTTGCAGAGTAAACAACTAAAAACTAAGGTTTTGGGCGTTGTTTTCTTTAAACGCATACATTTGTCTAAATATGGCTGAATACACGCATTATTGTGTGTTTCCTGCACGTCATCTTCATCACTATAGGAAAACTCTAATCTGTGGGAGAGAATTCCTCTGCCATTTTCAAGTATGTTTCTTTTTTTTGAATGGTCAGCTTGAAGCGTCCCTCTGTCTCCGACTCCCTCGTCGTTGCTTCCTGGTTTCGATGACCCGCCTTATCTTGCCTCTGATTGGCCAGTCCGTAGTGTTTTGCCGTAACCTTAGCCAATTGTGAATCATCATACGAACACCAACCAATCATCATTGATTTTCTCCATATGTATGGATGTTCTCATTTATCCAGGTCATTGTATTTTCTCCATATTTTTTGGGGGCCTGGATTTGCAGTCCATTTAATCTCTTTGTAACTTTTAGCTTTGATGTAAGCTACCTAGCTACATGGGTCTAAAAGTAGCAAAGCTACAGCAAAAGCTACTTGTTAAAAAAGTAGCTAAGCTACCGCCAAGCTACAGGAAAAGGTAGTTAAGCTATGTAGCTGCCCATCACTTCTTGCGTTTTTGACAAATTCCGGTACGTCAAACCTAAGTTTTTGTTAGTAACCACTTCCAAAAGGTCCAAAGAAGACCAAATCGTACAAAAACGAAAACTAAATAATAAAATAAGTAAGACAGAGACTAAGTCATCAGCGTGTGTGATTCTTTGTCTGTGCACTTCATTCTACGGAATTATCAATATTTTGGTTCAAGTACCAAAATGATTTTCGATACTTTTTAAAATAAAGGGGACCACAATAAAATGTTCTAATTGGCTTTGTTTTTACAGAAAATCTTATGATACATTAAAAATGTGTTTCCTATTGCAATAAAAGAACGATGTTGGCATTAAATAAGACTGGTTACAAAGGTCCTTTATGATTTCAATGCGTAAAAAGACACAAAAAGTGCGTTAACGCTAACATAGCTATGCGAAAATTTGTGTCCATTCTCTAATGTTACATTGTTGTACATGTAAAACTCAAACCGTTAGAATATTGTGCAAAAGGGAAACTAATACAAGACGTAGGCTCATCACTTGCAACTCAAGATGTATCAAGCATTCGTTTGATATGATTTTGATGATTATGGCCTTCGGCTTATGAAATCGAATCGAAAATCTCATAAAATTTGTGGTTTTCAAAATCTGTAAGCCATGATCATAAAAATAATAAGAAATAAAGGCTTGACACATCTCACTTTGCATGTAATGAGTTTATTTCACATATTAGTTTCACATTTGAATTTCTGACATGAATGACCTCTTGCACGATAATCACATTTTTTTGAGTTTCACCTGTATGTGATACTTCCTCCTGAGACCCATCGTCCTCTGCAGTGGTCGTTTGTGTTTTGACATAATGAGGCGATCTTTCCTATCTCTGGACCAAAAACATCTACCGTACTTTTCGGACCTTAGGGTGCACCGGATTATAATGCGCACTGCCGATGAGCAGGTCTGTTCAGGTCTATTTTTATACAAAAGGCGCACCGGTCATATTATGATTTTTTTCTAAATTTAAAACACTATCTTGTGGTCTACATAACATGTAATGGTGGTTCTTTGGTGAAAGTGTTGCATAGATTATGTTTGACAGATCATCTTTAAGTAGCTTTCTGAGCGTCTCTTCAGGATGCGCCGTTTTGTGGGCGGTCTTACCTACGTGGCTCACCTTCGACAGCATCTTCTCCCCGTCATCTTTGTTGTAGCGGTGTAGCGTGCAAGGACGGGAGTGGAAGAAGTGTCAAAAGATGGAGCTAGTGCAACAACAATGCCGGAAATGTGTCCCGGGAAAAAACGTCCGACCGGAACTCTCTAATAACTAAAGTTTCTTGGGTGAATAATTTAAATCACTATACCGGTATGTTTTAACGCTTTCATGGCGAGTTTACTGACAGATATAAGTAAGGACTTTATATTACTTTATATTAGAAATGGACAGTGGAAGATGAATGCCACATAAGAAGGTAGAGAAAAAGAAGTAGCTTATGACTACGGACTACAATGGCGGATTCGCGCACATTTTCAGGACTTATGCAGATACCGAATACACATCAGCAGGTACCAGAAGGTAAGAAAAGTTGGTTTTACATAATATTGCGAAACCAAACGCCAGGTAATATGTCTGCTAATAGGTGCCATTTTCCGGTCCTTATACACGCACCATAATAATACTTGTATGTTAAATGCGCCGACAATCCATCAAGCGGTGCGGCTTCATGGCTTACTGAAGTCGTACTAAAAGCATTTTGACCGATTTTTGAGCGCCATGTGTAATGTTCTATATTCTCAATGGAACATTTAAACTGTTGGTGTTGTTTACTGGCGTCATCTTGCAGTTTACATGTATCTCTTCAGTGTTTCCCATAAACTGCCAAGATACCTGTGGCGGTGGGGGCGTGGCTATGGGCGTGGTCACCATGACATCATCGAGTAATTTGCATAATTTACTACAATGATATGATTTTCTCTAAAAAGGCTCAAAAAATGTATACTTACTAATTAATAACAGTTTTGTTTTAAACGTCCATCCATCCATCCATTCATCCAATTTACAATATAATTACAACACTTTATGTACATATTTATATACAGATTTGAACAATAAGTTATTCACTGAAATATATTTATTAATTGTGGTTCTTACAAAAAATATATCTTATAAAATATAAAAGCTAAAATGTCTCTTAAAGTTCTGCCCCTTTAATTAGTGCATACTAAATAATTTAACTTTAGCCTACTACTACCACCATATTATTTACCAGCAACATAAAGTGAAACAGAGGCAGAGGTGTCCTGCCACAGTCAGTAACAAATAAACAAAACAGTAGTGGTCAAATACAAATAAGGCAACAAGAGAAGTATCCTACACTTCTCTTTTGTAAAGTAAATCTGAACAGCCTATATGGACATCTACATCAACTATATGATTTGCCTGAGAAGCTGGACAGGACAAAAAAAAAAAAAATTTTTTTTTTTTACTTGTGGCGGACGTAATTCTTTCGTGGCGGGCCACCACAAATAAATGAATGTGTGGGAAACACTGCTCTTATGTATGACTGCCATCTACTGGTCACACTTATCATTACACCATGTACCAAATAAAATTGCTTCGAGGTCGGTAAGCACAACCAGAATTACGCCGTACATTAGGCGCACCGGGTTATAAGGCACACTGTCGATTTGTGAGAAAATTAAAGGATTTTAAGTGCGCCTTAGAGTCCCAAAAATATGGTATATGTATTTTGCATTGTTATCTGTGGCTAAAACTAAAAATATTTTCTATAAAATGTTCTGGGTGGTAGTTTGATACAACTGAAATGGGATCTTGCTTGACCCAACCTTCTCCAAAAGGTACGCCTTATAGTCCGAAAAATACGGTAAATGTCCACTGCAGAGGACACTGGTCCTCTGGAGGATATGGCATCCATTACGTTTGGACACGTGCAGGGTTATAGTGTATATGTAAGAAGTGGATAATGTACAGGATAGTGGATAATGTGCTGAATTTCCCCCAGGTATCAATAAAGTACTTTCTATTCTATTCTATTCTATTCTATTCTATTCTATTCTATTCTATTCTACACAATAGTGCTTCTTTAAAACACACACTTGATTGTCCTAAAGCTGCAGACACAGAGAACGACATGGTTCCAATAGGGAATACTAAAAGCACTTCTAAACTGTCTACATTTCAGCATTAGAGTAGGCCAACTTCACAGTACAAAAAAGTACAAAATTGGACCTTTTAAACCCCCAAGTCGAGTTTAAAATGGTGTTTTGTCACAGCTTGTGATTGTGGTAATAATAGTGCATTGCAATCTTGCCTGTGTTTCTTCTACCCGCCTGCCCTTTGCAGACTTTACAGTATTTGTTTGTTCTTTGTTTCTAAAAGCCGTAGTTAGGTTAAGCCTCTTTAGCTTGTAATTGAGGACCGGCTTTTAGTTCTGTCTGCACCACTGAGCTGCCTCCATATGCGTGTTGCAGATTGAGAAAAAGTGTCATGAAAAACAAGTAATATGGAGCAAAATGCTTAAAATGTCAAACTAAGAGTGTATTTATGCTGACTTTCATACCATGCTGGATCGGACGCCAATCCTTCACTGATCCCCGCTGGCCTGCGTTCACGCCAAGCATTCCCGCTTCAGCCTGTTTGTTTATCACATTGCTTCTATTCTGCTGTATTACTGCAATTTCCCTGATTCTGTGGTTTATTTACAGTCTTATTTTGACTCAGATTGTGGAAGGTGGTCATTAAGCACTTGCGACTCAATGACGGCATTATTTAAATGATAGATTCTACCACACGCAAGGCTGCACCGTATTTTCCGGGCTATAGAAAGCACTGGTATTTAGGCCGAAACATGGTGTCCTTACTACGTACACAAATGTAGTCGGAGTGAGCTAGTTTGCCGAGGGTATTGGCTTTCGGATTATTTTGAGTCTTGTATTTTTTTCCATTATGAAATGTTTGGTTATCATTCAAAATTTGCGAAACGACCGATTACATCAATGATGTCATGACGTGTCCTTACTACGTACACAAATGTAGCCGGCGTGAGCTAGTGTGCCGAGGATTTTGGATTATTTTGAGTCTTGGTATTTATTACCATTATGAAATGTTTTGGTTATCATTCAGAATTTGCGAAACAACTGATAACATCAATGATGTCATGACGTGTCCTTACTACGTACACAAATGTTGCTGCAGTGAGCTAGTGTGCCGAGGATTTTGGATTATTTTGAGTCTTGGTATTTATTACCATTATGAAATGTTTTGGTTATCATTCAGAATTTGCGAAACGACTGATTACATCAATGATGTCATGACATGTCCTTACTACGTACACAAATGTAGTCGGCGTGAGCTAGTGTGCCGAGGATTTTGGATTATTTTGAGACTTGGTATTTATTACCATTATGAAATGTTTTGGTTATCATTCAGAATTTGCGAAACAACTGATAACATCAATGATGTCATGACGTGTCCTTACTACGTACACAAATGTAGCTGGAGTGAGCTAGTGTGCCGAGGATTTTGGATTATTTTGAGTCTTGGTATTTATTACCATTATGAAATGTTTTGGTTATCATTCAGAATTTGCGAAACGACTGATAACATCAATGATATCATGACGTGTCCTTACTACGTACACAGATGTAGTCGGAGTGAGCTAGTGTGCCAAGGGTTTTGGCTTTTGGATTATTTTGAGTTTTTCTATTTATCTCCATCGTTAAATCTGATCCGATCACAGTAATTAATTAGCCCGTACTCGTGGCATGTGAGTATGCAAGTCACAGGGTCCCGTCCCACCTCTTCTGATCATGCTGGCCAACACACTTGAGCTTAGAGCCACTTTTAACAGTCGCTTCACATTACATAACGTCACCTGCCGGCTTGACCGGGACGTGTGGTCCGAGGCACACACACACACACACACACACACACACACACACACACACACACACACACACACACACACACACACACACACACACACACACACACACACACACACACACACACACACACACACACACACACACACGCACACGCACACACAGTGTATACATGGACTTATATTGATATTTGCTCACATGCTTGCAGATGTGTCTACAGGGGAGGAGGAGGTAGAGATAGTGACGGTCTCAAACAAACCAGCTGACGTATGCATATGTCTATTCACCAGTATAAATAGAATGTCTGCATGTAGTCTGCTTTTTTTTTTTTTTGCATTTGTTTTCAGTTGAAGGCTGCACTTAACGCACTGAGTCAAAAGTGTAAGGGAGCAGAGGGGGCGGGGACACAGCAGGTCATTTGCTGGCCAAACTGTGGCCGTCATAGCTTGAGGGCGGGACTTAGAGGGGTGTGGGGGTCAGAGGGCATGGTCGATACCTGAATTCTGCACACAGTCAAACATGTAAACTGCATGTACAGTATAACAAAGTTACACGGTTACACCTGCACATGTCTGAAAAGGAGTAGGAAGAAGCAGAGCCTATTTTTGGATCCTTTCCCTTTTCCGTTTCTCAACAATTTCTGATGGTTTGTTCACTTCCTTTGTTTAAGGCAGTGTTTTTCAACCACTGTGCAACGTCACACTAGTGTGCTGTGAGATATTGTCTGGTGTGCCGTGGGAAATTACGCAACTTCACCTAATTGGTCCCGAAAATATTTTTTGCAAATCAATAATTATAATAATGTGCCGTTCTCTAGTGCCTGTGCTGTGTAGAGCTTGGCAGGGTAACCATGTAATACTCCATATCAGTAGGTGGCAGCGGGTAGTTCATTGCTTTGTAGAAGTTGGAACGTGTCAGGTTCAAACACTGATGACATCTATTAAACAGACAAGAAGCAAGGAATTAAACAGAGACAGAATTCAATTTAGCTCATTGAGGAGAAACGTCTGGGCTGTACTCTTTGTACAGTCTTCCACCAC